>NW_027312822.1:0-25783 GCF_040954645.1 Diabrotica undecimpunctata
CGCGCTATCTCAGAGTCACAATGGTTTCTATAATATTATTTTGAACTTCAGTTTGCCTCTCTTCATCTAAAATTCAATGAATAAAAAGGACTTCAATATTTTTGACAATACCAAACAAACAATTTAGTATTGAAGGTAAAAAAGTATGTAAACTTGGGTACACGTAAACTCATCACCAATTACCATAAATACCCTCGTACATAGTACAAACTCATCACCACCATAAAAGTAGGGTTTTCAAAATAGACCCTAAGAGATTGGTAAACTGATCACTGGCCTACCTGCACCCCGGATCAGGTATAGACCATAAAATCCCAGCAAACGGCTAGTTTTTGGTAATTTCACAGAATAATCCAAATCAAAATGTCTTAAATGCAACTGCAATTTATTGGTTTTTATTTGGGAATTTCACAAAATTCTATTGATAGCTACCTAAAATCATGGGAAAAGAAAAATTTCTCTTTATTTGCCCTTGTTTCTTCAACATGGATAGTGAACTGCTAATTGATTACGTCCTGAGCCAACGCGGACAAAAATGATGGTTATCAATAATTTCAAATTTTAATTGCGAGAAACTCTAAAAAAATCGAATTGCCTTTTGTGAACTTGTGCGACGAAAGGTTGTAAGGCTAAATGTCATACGACTGGTAAGTAGAAATTTTATACCGTTTTTGTTTAGCGTAAAAAAATCAGCGTAATTAAGTTCTTTAAGTTAACTGTATAAGATGTTTCTTGTAGGCAAGGCATAATATTACTTTGTTGCTGTAGATTACCTTTTCCGATATTGCATTTTGAGATTTCTAATTAAATTGTTAAAGTGTTAAAGTCACATTGTTATATATATATATATATATATATATATATATATATATATATATATATATATATATACAGGGTATCCAAGTAAGTCGGCACCATATGTGAAACCTTTTTATTTTTAGTTTTATGAATTTTGTTATATACAATAATTATGTTACATAAAAAGTTTTGAATGATCTAAAACCTAGAATACAATGATCAGATATTAAATTTTTTTTAGTTGTATACGCGGTTAGTCAAAAAAAAAATGAATTGTGTATATTCTCAAGTCTCAATGAAATTCATGTTGTTAAACGAACCGCGTAAATGACTGAAGAATACTAATATCTGATTCTGATGATTGAAGTTCTAGATCATTCAGAACTAGAGAATAAATTTTTTTTCATAAAACTAAAAATTAAAAAAAAATTTCATATGGTACCGACTTGGACTACAAAACAGAACTACATATTTGGGTGTGCAGCCGAAGATAGGACAAAGAAGTACTCTTTTTAGTCTACCAAGCTTTCGCAAATCTTTATATGCATCATCAGGGTGCTACAATAAACAAAATTAGTACAAATTACACAATAAAAATTATTTTGTATCTTACACTAATTGAGGTTAGTTGTCATGATGTTTATAAAATGAAATGAACAACTCATCTGACTCCTACAAATAATGGCGAAAACTAACCAAAAAATGTAAAAAAATTGCTTTTAAAAGCACTCTTATTGTGGGATTTTGAGTCTAACTACTCTAAGTCATTGAAAGATAAAGTACAGGAAACTGTACTTAAGCATTTTGATGCATTCTGTCTCAATAAATGAATTGCTGATTACTTTAAATTTAAAAATTTCCGCCAATGATGCCATAAAATGTAAAGCTTTGCACGTGTAAAAAATTAAGTTTCCTTCGATTTCAATGCACTAATAGCACACTCAAGTTTTTAGTTTTTCCTATTTTTTAGGTATTTTATATTTACTAACTGTCCAAAATCGTCTATTATTTTCAAGATAGTCAAATAACGCCAAAACGGTAAGACTTAGACCGAATGTATGCTTAACAAATTATCTCGAGAATTCAATGATAAATATAAAAATGCAATGAAAATCAAATAACGAAGTTGGGACTACTTTCGATATAAACAAAAATAGCACATATTGACAAATATTTTCATTTTAAAGTTCACTATCGAAATCCTATGCAACTAAATTTTTAGATCTCAAAACCATTTAGATTGGCAGATACGTCTAATAGGACACACCGTGAGACACATTAATATCTCAGTTAAATTTTAAAGCAACTTGCTTAAAATAATTTCTGAATTTATTAAATTATCACATAAACGAGAAGTAACGCGCTATCTCAGAGTACCTTTCGCATTAGAAACCAGGCAAAAATCCCGGTGATGAGTTTACCTATCTGCGGTGATGAGTTTACCAATCTCCAAAGGATGCGGTGATCAGTTTACTATATCTCCGAGGGTCTAATAATTTTATGGGGGGCTATATAGTGATGAGTTCGTACACGTCCGTAAACTTGTTATGGTTGTAAAGTAAAAACCAGGTAAAATGTACTAAAGTAATTAAATAAAATCTATTTCTTTTCTAAACTTTTGGGCTACTGTAAAGTACCTATGAGAAATGGGAGCAGGTCAAATAATCATAAAGATTTACTGGGCTACTAAAAAGTACCCGCTGCTCTAGTTTTTGTTAAGGCGTTAAATATTTATTCTGCCTTACTTTGGGCTACCTAAAGGCACCCGAATTGAGACAACCAATATAATATCTTTTTTTCAAAAACGTGTAGAATGTATAACATAACCGATATCATTTTCTGTATTATTTAGCGAGGCTGGAGGGCTATGCACCTCCGCAATGGTTTCTATAATATTATTTTGGCCTTCAGTTTGCCTCTCCTCATCTAAAATTCAATGAATAAAAAGGACTTTAATATTTTTGACAATACCAAACAAACAATTTAGTATTGAAGGTGAAAAAGTATGTAAACTTGTTATGGTTGTAAAGTAAAAACCAGGTAAAATGTACAAAAGTAATTAAATAAAATATATTTCTTTTCTAAACTTTTGGGCTACTGTAAAGTACCTATGAGAAATGGGAGCAGGTCAAATAATCATAACCTATAAATACCTTGGTCACTTTCTTCCAAATCCTCCCTTAACTTTGCCAATTTCTGTTGTAACTTTTCATATTTACGCCTCTTCCGGGATACACTATCCTTCTCTGATAGGGTACACGTAAACTCATCACCAATTACCATAAATACCCTCGTACATAGTACAAACTCATCACCACCATAAAAGAAGGGTTTTCAAAATAGACCCTAAGAGATTGGTAAACTGATCACTGGCCTACCTGCACCCCGGATCAGGTATAGACCAAAAAAAACCAGCAAACGGCTAGTTTTTGGTAATTTAACAGAATAATCCAAATCCAGATGTCTTAAATGCAACTGCAATTTATTGGTTTTTATTTGGGAATTCTACAAAATTCTATTGATAGCTACCTAAAATCATGCGAAAAGAAAAATTTCTCTTCATTTGCCCTTGTTTCTTCAACATGGGTAGTGAACTGCTAATTGATTACGTCATGAGCCAACGCGGACAAACAATTATGGTTATCAATAATTTCAAATTTCAATTGCGAAAGACTCTAAAAAAATCGAATTGCCTTTTGTGGACTTGTGCGACGAAAGGGTGTAAGGCTAAATGTCATACAGCTGTTGAGTAGAAATTTTATACCATTTTTGTTTAGTTGTTTCGCACTGGTTTTCGCGAATCATACTGATCAAACAGAAAAAAAAAACAGCGTAATTGTTAACTGTATAAGATGTTTCTTGTAGGCAAGGCAAAATATTACTTTGTTGCTGTAGATTACCTTTTCTGATATTACATTTTGAGATTTCTAACAGTGGCGGCTTTTGGGGGTAGGCAGGATAGGCCGGGCCTACCCAATAATTTTAAGAGCTTTAAAATTGAAAAACATATATTCAAAAATTATGTTAATGCATATAAATAACTTTTAAATGTACTAAATCACTCAATATATTAGCGTCCGTTAAAACAACTGTGTTATTATATTACCACAGAAAGCATCGAATCGCATTCAGGCGTTTTAAATATCATTAATAGGCCCGATCGGAAGTGGCTCACATAAGATCCCCGTACAAAAAGCGTTTAAAGTTAAGTAGCTTGCCGGACAACGATTTATATTGTCGTGTTTATGCTTGCTGTTTAGGCACCAGAAGATCGGGCCTACGGCCACCATCGTTGTCACTTGTAACGTAATTATCGAATTGTTATATAAATTTCCTTTTAAATTATGATAAAAAAATATGTAACATAATATATATTTGTAACATATTTTTAAACAAACCTTAGAAACAAACAACACAATTGCAACTCTCACACAAAAAAAATATGTATTACACACACTGGCGGCTACAGAAATTTTTTTGGAGAGGTCATGGATCTTGAGGGTGATTACCTTTCTCTGATGCAAGGTCACTTTTAATCTTACCACCAATAGGATAAGTGGGTTTTCAAATATGTTTAACATGAGGGGGATGATCATGACCCCATGACCTCTCCCTCTGAATCCGCCACTGATTACACATAGCCATATGTAATTTGCTGGCTTGGCCTACCCAAAATTTTACCACACCAGCCGCCACTGATTTATAATTAAATTGTTTAAGTTACATTGTTCATACAATGATCTAAAACCTAGAATACAATGATCAGATATTAAATTTTTTTTAGTTGTATACGCGGTTTGTCAAAAAATGAATTGTGGATATTCTCAAGTCTTAATAAAATTGATGTTGTTTAACGAACCGCGTAAATGACTGAAGAATACTAATATCTGATTCTGATGATGGAAGTTCTAGATCATTCAGAACTAGAGAATAAATTTTTTTTCATAAAACTAAAATAAAATTTTTTTCATATGCTACCGACTTAATTGGACTCCTTATATATATATATATATATATATATATTATATATATTATATATATATATATATATATATATATATATATATTAAAAAAGCGATAAACGCTTGTAGTCAACGCTGATCAGTTAGACACACAAAACACAACTATTTGGGTGTGCTGCTGAAGATAGGACAAAGCAGTACTCTTTTTAGTCTACCAAGCTTTCGCAAATCTTTATTTGCATCATCAGGGTGCGACAATAAACAAAATTAGTACAAATTACGGAATAAAAATTTATTTGTATCTTACACTAATTGAAGTTAGTTGTCATGATGTTTATAAAATGAAATGAACAACTCATCTGACTCCTACAAATAATGTCGAAAACTAACCAAAAAATGTAAAAAATTTGCTTTTAAAAGCACTCTAATTGTGGGATCTTTGTACAAGTCACTGAAAGATAAAGTACAGGAAACTGTACTTAAGCATTTTGATGCATTTTGTCACAATAAATGCATTTACTGATTACTTCGAAATTTAAAAATTTCCGCCAATGATGCCATAAAATGTAAAGCTTTGCACGTGTAAAAAATTAAGTTTCCTTCGACTTCAATGCACTAATAGCACACTCAAGTTTTTAGCTTTTCTTATTTGTTAGTAATTTTATATTTACTTCCTGTCCAAAATCGTCTATTATTTTCAAGATAGACAAATAACGCCAAAACAGTAAGACTTAGACCGAATGTATGCTTAACAAATTATCTCGAGAATTCAATGAGAAATATAAAAATGCAATGAAAATCAAATAACGAAGTTGGGACTACTTCCGATATAAACAAAAATAGCACATGTTGACCAATATTTTCATTTTAAAGTTCACTATCGAAATCCTATGTAACCAAATTTTGAGATCCCAAAATCATTTAGATTGGCAGATACATCTAATAGGCCACACTGTAAGACATATTAATATCTCAGTTAAATTTTAAAGCCACTTGCTTAAAATAATTTCTGAATTTATTAAATTATCACATAAACGAAAAGTATAACAGGTAAGAGGCAATCTTTCGCATTAGAAACCAGGCAAAAATTCCGGTGATGAGTTTACCTATCTGCGGTGATGAGTTTACCAATCTCCAAAGGATGCCGGTGATCAGTTTACTATATCTCCGAGGGTCTAATAATTTTATGGGGGGCTATATAGTGATGAGTTCGTACACGTCCCTCTGATAACCTTTTTGGCATTTTGAACACTTTTTATAACAATATTCGGAAAACACTTGTGATCAACACCGCACAGAAAAAAAACAGTGATTCGCGCCTAGTCACCTGTCAAGAAGCTGAATATCTTCTTTCTTCTTCTTCTTCTTTAAACTGTGGTCAACCTCCAGAAAATACCACTACCATTAGTACAAATGTTCGAAATGTAATGTGATGGACAATTTAGCATTTAAGAGGGAGGTTGAGTGCAAAATAGCATCTGTTGGCCTTGTAAATGCTGCGGTTTATCTCTGCGGTAGTGTTATTTTCAGTAACTACTTAGTAACTGCTAGGTGGTAATCTTAGGCTCTTGAAATGAAAAGGAAGGCGTTATAAACATCCAAATGTCACCTCGTAACAGTTAATGACTCACCATTTGCACAATGTCGAGTCGACTTATACATTCATGTAAAAATATACTAGAAATTGAACTCTAATAAGAAGAAACACAAGAACTATTCAAATTACATATTGTGGAGTTTCTAAAATAAACTGGTTTTTCCAAAATTTTTAAGAATACTTTGGATAATTTACATCCAAACTTAGCTAGTTCCTTAACAGCTGAAGAGTTTCAGGGTATGATATCATGCTCAATATAGTTGAGATTGGAGACCTTCTAGGATAAACTCAATTGGGGAACAACTTGATTTTGTCGAGCTTTAACTAGTTAAACCAATATGCAAATTCCTTATCGTCAAGAAATGAAAGTCTTTACCAACAGCGGCATGCAATGGGGATAAAATATTGATAACTTCCGTATGTTTCTGTGTAAATTCAATAAGTCTGTGCCTTCATTAAAACTAATTTTACTACACACAATAGAATACCCCCCTTTTCACCTTTATTAGTTCACATATCCCCCCATTTCTTACCTTCTTCTCAAGAGATCCTTCTATCAATGTTTCCGAAAATTGCTCTTCTTTAAATATTTTGGTCCCAAATATTTGTACTATATTCTACAATAATCTTGGATTCAACATTCCAGTAGTCACTAGCTAAAAGTATCTGAACTTCTGAGTAGCGCAACGTGCAAGCAAAGTTAGACGGGGACACTAACTCTGCTTAAATATTTTCTTCTTCATGAGGCGCTTCTCTTTATGGGAGGTTGACGATGAATCCTTTAAATTCTGCCATATTTTGGTATTTTCCTATTATCGTTTGGAGATCTAACCCTCGGTGGTTAAAGGTTGCAAAGGAGGTTAAAGGTAAAATAAATATAAATGGTTGCATTTCGGTTTAATTCCAGTCTCCCACCATTCTCATACACGTGTTTTAACGTTTAGTAACATCAGGAAGACTTCGTGGGAGGACCCACTGACTGTGAGTTTTATTAGGAGGACTTTGTGAGAGGAAGAAATTAAAGGTTGTAAAAAAAAAAAGAAAAAAAAAACTAGAAACTGGAAACGACATGTTATTTAAATTAAGGATTGCCCATGCCTCATTCATCCGTGCAAAAATTTCTTCTGTAAACATATTGAATAATAATCCTGAATATCAAGCATCCTGGCTCTTTTTGCATGTGCGTTAGGAACTAATATTCCCAATACTGACATACGGATATGAATTTTGGACCCTAAGATAAGTGAAAAGAAGAAAGATAGACGCCACTGAAATATTCTGTTGGAGAAGAATGTATTTCGTGGGCCGACCTCAGGACAAATAATTAAATTTTAAATGAGCTGAAGGTCAACAAACGGCTCTTCAGCAAAGTCCATCAACAACAATTAAAATTCTTTGGATATGTTATGAGAAAAGACACAGAAAACATGGAAAGACTTATTATCCAAGAAGGCCGAAGATCATGAGGAAGATTCCCAACGAAATGGATCAACCAAATTTCAGGAATATGCAAAAGATGTATGCATGAGTTAAGAGAAATGACCAGAGCCAGAGATCTTTGGAGCATAGACGTATATATTAACATATATAGACATATGTACTAACATATATGTTAACCCTTTCATTACTGATTTCACTGTACCTAATAAAACTGTTTAAAATGGCTTTAATGATATTCGTTGATACCTACAGACCTAACAAAGCTGATTTTTTTACATTGTTGCCTGTCCTTGTATCCTTAGAAACGATATGGGACATATGTGTCCCATTAGTGTTGAATGGTGGGATAAATAAATCCCTTCAGTAAAGAAACAAACATATACAAAATAAAAAAAGTACATTTCACAAAAAAATACATTACTTATGAATGATCTGGTAAAAAAAATTTTTGCATAAAGGCACATTGCACGCTGAACAAATAGTCGTATTTCCTGATAGTAGGAGTTTCTGATTTATTTTGTGAACATCTGAAGCACCTTCTCCTAGTAGGTATTTGTTGTGGCAAATGGTCTCCAACATTGATCATATGTTTCTGTCGTTTATGAACGGTCTTTCAGAACGGCCACTTATTCGTCTTTTTACATTTGATTTCGATCTTCCTAATTCAATTAGCTGTTCTGCTAGTGGCACCAGAATACAAAAGTGAAAATTTTGTATTATCTTTTTGTACACTTCTTTTATGCAAATCCTTGTAAATAATCCAAGAATTGATGTACATAACTAATCTATAAAAACTTTTCTCTACCACTTCGCAGATTTTCGGTCCATATCATATGTGCTAACGTTTCGATCGTACTCCTCCCATAAAATTACTGTATGTAAAAAGTAATTGCTTCGGGACAAGTGAACTCAGCTTTTTCTCCAGTTTTCATCTTTCTGTTGATAATTCCAACATTTGCAGTGTGACAATTGGATCAGCATCCCTTCTATCGTATCTTTCCATTTAGTCGCTAAAATTCCTTCGGATGAAACTAAAAACTGTTAGTTTCAAATTTGGCAACGTTTACCCGATTGGCCATATATGTTAAAAGTCTACTAAACGTGGAAAATTTAGGGTGTTTAGTAGGTTGAACGAAGTGAAAAATTTATCAAAGCATAGACACACATCTGGTGACCGTATGGTGTTGGCTAGAGTTTCAACAACTCGTTCTCCTAGAGTTCCAGTAGTTGGTGTGGATTCTTTTTCCTTTACTGCTTCAGGGCAGACCTTCTTTTGAACTTAGTCATTGATTCATCGATGGACTGATGGAAACTCTCAGTCCTCGCCTTTGCAAAAGTTTGTTTCAAACAAGAAACCACTTCATCGATGTAGTATGTTTTTGATGTATTATCATTTCTTTTAGGATTATTATAGTAGCACTTAGATAGCAGAAATAAACAACGATCTCTTGAAATAGCTTTTTTATAGGGGAATTCGAATTTTGGTTTGTACAGGAAGCAATATGCATAAGTAAATATGCGGAAATAATTTTAGAAAAATATCAATAGGACGGGAACCTTTATCAATATTTAGTATTATCCCAATTCTCTGGATAGGAATTTCTTTTTTCGGACAAAAGTTTGTATATGTATTTGGTATATTATATTCCATTGTGCAGTCAATTCATTCTTTCAAACTCATCTTCAGATATTTCTGCTTTATCACAACATTCTTCATTCGATGGTCAGGAGTATTCTAAGGTACTTCATCAGAATCTAAGATAGAATCGTCACCAGGTACATAATCAGACTCTACGGCAGCGTAAGGTTCTTCCTCGGATTAATTTTCAGAAATATGACAGGTTTTCAATTTCCTCTTGAAGCTCTTTTTGTGTTAGAAAACATCTACTTGCTGTAGTAAGTCTGCAACCAAACAATACGAATGGGATAAATATGGCCCGGTATAAACTACTACTAGGACACTAGAGTCCCGTTTAGAAATTATGGTAAAATCGATGAAAACAATATCAAAAATAAACAATATATATCAACCTGTGTTAATCAGTAGCTAAATTGTAATATAATTGGTTAAAAAAACAGAGCAGCCACTTTTTCTTTACTAAAATTGTATTATTTACGAGTTGTTGATGCACGTGTTTAGTTAATATCAACTGATAGGTTACAGAGGTGATATGTAGGTTGCATACTACTAGGTAATGAGTAAGGAATGCCTAAAAGTACGAATCCGCTGGGACATATATGTCCCCACAGTAATGGAATCGTTAATATGTACGTTTATGCTTTGGAGAGGGACAATACACGACATCACGATGACCACTATACTTCCTTTCCTCCGATGGGTCAGGATCGGAGAGAGAGAGGGAAGTAAACAAAGCTTGTGTTCGAATATCGTTTGACGCGCTATCTCAGAGTTCATATCTTCTTCACATTTTTTTAAAAGTTCTGTGTTTTCTTATACATCGTTGAAGATTTTACAATACTAGATCTATGAGTAAATCCTCTTCTTTCCTTTTTAATAATGTGGTTACGGATGTTTTTCAGTCCAGGTGTATATCCAGATTTAATTTCATTTTCATGTTTTAATGCGTCTTTTATTTCAGATGGTAGAATTTCATTTTTTTTTAATTTATTGCGATACATTGCCAGATTTTCATTCCCATTTTAATGTGTGCAGCTGTTTTTATGGACCTTTCAAATTTGTTTTATAGTTGTGTTCGATTTCTTGAGAGCAGTTAAATTTAAAGTGTATCGAAAATCATCTACGAACTATATATACTAGTCATATACATACAATATGGTATATTTTCATAGTAGCATGATTTAATACAAATTAAATTTCAATTTGAGTTTACTTTACGTCTTTTTGTATTTATTTTTATATGAATCGATTTCACAACAAACGTGTTTTAAATACCTGTATTTTTAATTTCTAGAAACCTTAAATATTTTAAAATTTCTCAAACAAACTGTTAAAATAGTGTTAAAAATCATAAATAACCTCCTTGTTATTTTCTTTAGTGTTTCAAATGCCAACCTTCTTTATTCTTAAAAGATTAGTTCACAAGTACCGTTATGCCAGGAGATTAATGTCTCTGTGCATTTATAAGCAGGTAAAAAGTAATTACCGAAACCCTCAAAAGGATACCTACCTAATACATACCTTATTCAAAATTTCCGATTACTGGAAGGATCACGAATTATTTCGGGTATATAATACCAAGTAATACAAGGTGAAGTAACTAAAACTTTTACAGTTATATAATATTTAATTCAAAAAAGTATCAGTAGAACTTTCTAACACCTTTTCTGGTTTGTATTAATTGTCTAGTA
This sequence comes from Diabrotica undecimpunctata, assembly GCF_040954645.1. NCBI lineage: Eukaryota > Metazoa > Arthropoda > Insecta > Coleoptera > Chrysomelidae > Diabrotica > Diabrotica undecimpunctata. Next base: position 11,128 of record NW_027312822.1, read on the forward strand.
GTGTAGAGTTACTGCTTAAATTATATTTTTACCTGTTAATCTTCTTATTTTTTACTAATTGTCAATTAAAATAGGTTTTAAACCAACATAAAAGAATAGCCAACTTATCACATAAGATCGATAAATCAAGAACGTAGCCATAAATGACAATATGTTGGGAATAAACCACAATTATAAAAACCCATGTGTGTATACAGTATTTTCAACGAATTTGTGCATTTTTTAGCTTATTGATGAAAGGTTTGACTTAAATGGTTCGTACAGTAGAGTGGAGCGTTGGCGTTGGCTGTTGAGTGTCTAACGATAAATTAAAACTTGTTCCTGTGCACTTTAATTGGAAATTCGTTATATTAACTGAATATTATTTCAGCCGAATAATCACATAGTTTTGTACAATGACCCAAACAGGTTCGATTTGATTGTATAGGACAGGGGTCACCAATTATATTTCCTGAGGGTCCGTATAAACGTAGTTAAAACCAGGCAACTAGGCTACCTCGTTTAGGGAGGGGTATAAAATAAACTCAGGGAAAAAGATGATTATAAAGAAGCTATTATATTGTTTTTTCTCCCGTCTTTGCTTAATAAATTTTTGCTTCGTAATTTGAAATATTTGTATCTTAATTGAACTGAACTTAATTTAATCGTTTAATGATACTTTTTCTGGTTGCTTTCTTTCTGCATCTATAGTGTTCAACAATTTTATCGAACATGTAAACCTATTTAAACATTTACAGTTTACCAGCTTACCTTAAATAGAATTTGTTTACTTTACTTTACCAGCTTCGCTGGTCCGTACACCATTAGGCTTGAGTGAAAAACTGTTGCTTAACAGTTGCACAACATTTTCAATTTTGTGGAAATCAGCATATCGTTTTTTACATTCCAAATCAAGTTCATTAATAAAACGTGGGAACTAAGTAACATTATACATATCTTTATTACTATCACAAACGGATTGAGAGGAAAGTTCAAAAGTTCTTCCTTAATATCCTCAGAAAAAAGTTCAATCCTTTTAGAAAATCTTATAATATCCGACAAAAGTTCACAAACAAGTTTTCCCTTGCATTGTAGTTTTAAATTAAAGAAGTTCAGATGTCTGAAGATATCCGCGAAAAATGCAATAGTTGCAAAGTTTTCTGTGTCCAAGAGAAAGCCCAAATGGTCATTTGCACCTTCATTGTTAATAGTGGACAGAAATTCTTTTATGTTATCAAGTATTGCAAAGCATCTTTCAAGCACTAAACCTTGAATTGACGATGCCTCAAAGATGATTTTGCACGTACAAAGTTCACTATCTTCATGACGGTTTATATTTCACTGTGAAGAATTGGATTTAAACTGCAACACAACATACTTTGATGAATAATACAATGATACGATATTAGATTTTTATTGCACATAGAATCGCTACTTAGTTGCTGAACCAAGACTTTTCTACACCCAACCATCGCTGCAGCGGCCGTCCGTAGTGATCGAAATAACTTTTTTTAAATCAAAACCATCCTTGCCAAAATAATGCACCACAGTCTTGTGTAAATCCTCTCCTGTAGTAGTTCCTGATATTGGCAAAATAGCCAAAAGTTCTTCAATAAATTCTTCACTGGTTCTGTCCAGGTACCCCCACAAAATTACAAGCTGTGCTATATCTGTAATGTCGCATGACTCATCCAATGCCAAAGCAAAAATATTTAGTGACAGCCAAGATTTGTTTTAATTAATGTTTTGTATGTTTCATCTGCCAATACCTGTGTATTCCTTGTGCTTGAAGTAGCACATATTGGAATACGCTGAGTAGTATCGACAATATCCTTTTTATTTTCAAATAATGAATTTCCTGATTCCAGAAAATACTCTTTAACGATAGCCGCGATGTTTGGCAAGCGCCCCGGATATGCGTAAAGAAGCCTTAGAACATTTTTCTTCATCGGTCATTGATCGCTTAATAATTTCCGTAGATAATTTAAAGTAAATTCTCAAGTTTACTTCTACAAATTAGAGTTCCTATTCTGTATTTTTCGTCAAATATTTGATGTTTTGTTTCGTAATGCCGTTTAACATTCGAACTTTTAATTATGGCCACAGTCTGATGGCAAATCAAACAAACAGGTGCTGCTCCAACTCGGTTTGGCAAAGTGAAATAATATAAAGCTGTCCATTCAGTTTGAAACTGCATGTTTTCTGATTCAATTTTTCTTTTCTTATCAATATTGATATCAATGTAAAATATAAACAATGCTAGAATTTTATAGAAAACAACATTTGAAAGTATTAACTAGAAACACGATAAAAAGAATAAAAACGTAAACAACACTCAGAATGACGACTGACCGAAGACTGCGATGCGACAAGCAAACCTGAGGCTGAGCCTAGGGATGCGGGATATTCATCGATGATTGATAAACATCGTACTCCTTGGCTAAATGGTCGATGTTTTGCCATCGATATTTAGGTATTCGATAACATCAATGCTGACATGCTATCAAACATGACAAACTCATAGAACTATTACATCTTACAGGACTTGACACTAAAGACATCCAGATTATAAAAAATCTATATTGGAATCAAACAGCCCACATGAAGAATGGACATATGGTGAGTGAAAACGTAACCATTTCTAGAGGGGTTAGACAGGGCTGTATTCTTTCGCCACTGCTTTTCAACCTGTACACGGAACAAATATTTCTAGAGGCACTGGAAGAGTACAACGAGGGCATCAAGATTAATGGCGTACCAATAAGTAATTTTCGATATGCAGATGATACTGTTATACTGGCCGATAATATCGAAGATTTACAGATGATGCTAAATAGAGTAAATACAATTGGCAACCAATTTGGACTGAAGATCAATAGAAAGAAAACTAAATTTATGGTGATCAGTAAAAAGAACATTCAACATATCGACCTGAATATTGAAGCCGAACGTATTGAAAGAGTACACCGATTTAAATATCTGGGATATACAGTAAATGATAAGTGGGACCCAGATGTAGAGATTAAGATCCGAATTGAAATAGCAAGATCCAAATTCATCAAAATGAGAAAGCTCTTAAGCAACCGCCACCTAAGCGTTAACCTCCGATGGCGCGCCACGAAATGCTACGTACTCTCTACGCTACTTTACGGAGTTGAAGGGTGGACGTTAACAGCAGCAACTATAAAGAAGTTAGCGGCTCTAGAAATGTGGCTGTATCGACGCGTACTGAGAATACCTTGGACAGACAGAGTGACCAACACAGAGGTATTAAGACGAATGGGTAAAGAGATGGAATTGTTAACAACTGTTAAAAGGAGGAAAGCGTCATACCTGGGCCATGTGTTCCGTAATGATAAGTACAGTCTGCTACAGCTTATCGTGGAAGGCAAGATTGAAGGTAGAAGAGGTTTGGGTAGAAAGAAGAAATCCTGGCTGAGAAATTTGAGAGAATGGTTTCAAATACCAGAAGCCGCGAACATAATACATGCGGCACAAAACAGAGAAACCTATCGTTTGATGGTCGCCAACCTTCGGCAGAAGACGGCACATAAAGAAGAAGAATGCTGAATCGATGTTAAATGAAAATATTGAATATTAACCCCAGTAATCTTTAGTTTTATTAAATACAATAGAATTATTATAAACTTCCACAGAATGGTTACTATGTCAGAAATATGCAAATTGAAATAATGTTATTATAAAATACAAAAGAAATTTATTTTATTATGGTTCTATTACCTGAAAATTTGGAAAAAACATTTTAGTTTTATTATAGACTGGTTACTAGGTATAAATATAATAATAATATACGTTACTTGTACGTCATAAATATGCAAATTAAGATAATTTTAGTGTTCAGGCAACTTCCCTTTATAGTTGCTAAAAATTATTTTTAGGTAGGTATTTCCTGAAATTTCGAAAAACCCTTTAGTCGAAACATATTGTTTAGATTACTATATGCTTCTATAGAGTATTTCTATATAGTATTGTACTGTGCATTTTAAAAATGTAAAGATATTTATATATTTAGATTTGATTATAATTTTACACTATAATTTTATTACTATATTTTGAATTTAACGGCGGTCCGCAAAAATCAAGCTCATGGTCCGGATGCGGACCGCGGTCCGCCATTTGGTGACCCCTGGTATAAGGAGTAACATGTTGGAAGTGGATAGTTACGACTTGTGTTGGAACAACCAATATATCTTTTTGTGCATAATTTTAATTTATTGTCTTGTCTTTTTCACACATTCCTTAAATGTTTTGTGGTGCTTTCATTGGGCTCGCTAAAAATTACTTTCTCTAACTGAGATGTAATAATTTCTTTTGTTAGTCAAGTCATTAGGAATGGACTTGATTCATTTAATTTGATTTTTCATCGTTACTTTCTATACTGATTCTTCGTGATTATTGCCAACTGCAAGGACTGCGGTGTCATCAGCGAAGGTAGTAGTCGCCTTCGTCTTAGACTGTCGTCTCTCTATGAAGCAAGATAATCATAATGGCTACTTTTATTAGCCAGCAATAGTGGTATAATAACTTAATTCAAGAATATATTTTGTCTATACACAAAATAACCTTATATAAAACTCTTCCTAGGATATTTGCTTGTGTGACTTAAAGTATAATCTCGTTCTCTGTAATTTTGCTGAAATATGCGGTTATTCCACTAACAAAGCAGTAATTTTTTGTTAAAAGTAGGCACCAATGAAATTTTAAAATAGGCGTTGTCTTTAAAAATCTTTTAATTTTAATTTTTCATAATACAACGTATTTTGTATAATTATGGCAACGCTGTCAAGAATTATCTCGGTTGGGTATGAAACGATTGTCATTACTGTCATTTCTTAAATTGTGAAACGCCTGAATTTTTCTTTCCTTAAGAACCTTCTACAAAGTATGAAAATTAAAAATTAAAAAAAAAAGATGTACGAAATCTTAAAATATGATACAATACTAAAAATTATTTTGTTTCCACAAAAAAATAATTGTTCAGAATTTAAAGTTAACTCCTATTTCTGGAACGATTAGTATTTTATCTTTAACCCTATTTCTAAGAAATGAAGGATATCGGCATTTTACAGAATGTTAGGCATTTATTTTCATTGATACCGGTGGTTCACTATCTATCTCACTTTAACTTTTATACACTAGTAAACCATGTCATGATAAAAAGAATTATACTACATAGGCGTAGGCATGTGATTTTTGATTTTAAAGAATTTCTTTAAAAAAAGGTAATGGATATATGTAGTTAAATAATAATATAATTGAAAGTACGTTATTGTTATTAAGAATGGAAAGAAAGTACCCAGACGATATCTGTTATTCTCTCTTTAGATTAGATTAAGAGAGATGGCCTTTCGGCCTATTCCACTGCGACCTTTTCAGATCTATTGTGGTCCTCTAATCCTAGATAAGATTCTCTAGCCTGACCCTTTTTATAAAGTCTAGTAGCTTCGAGACTGTACCTTTCATGTAGCTATTTGCCGGTGGATTTTCTTCTCCTAATGCAAAGAACCGCACATTTGCCAGACTATCACACTGACATAAAAAGTGCTCTGCTGTTTCTTCTTCATTTCATCTGCTTTTTCATTGCCTTTATGACCCTCGTACCCCGGTACCCAGGCTACCGTATACCGCTATTCTCTCTACTAGTGGAGTTATTCCAAAGAGCCTCTTAGAGAACATAGAACAACTGCGTCTTAATGAACATCTTTATAAAACCATACAGAAAGCAGTACTACTCTCAACATTGGGAGATCCTCCGACGATTCAAGTTACCTAGGGCTCGATAACACGGAAAAAGTCCCACCAGAGCTCAATCCTTTTGATACCGTAGGTATCTGGGATGAATGAATTTTTCCCTTACTTACTTACTTTCCGTGTCCGGAACACCAACAGCTTTAAATTTTGTGTTTCCAATGGTTGGCCACATAGATGGCCCTGTCATTCGCTAAGAATAGGTCTTCGCTAAGAATATCTACAATAATGGAATACCAACTGCCACTGATAATTACTTTCTCTGGACAAAATAATAAAACTGAGATTGGGACAATAAGAATGGATGCACAATAAGAATAAAATATGCTTATCATTATCATCCTACTTCTCTTGATCACTACATGGGGTAAGCTTCCTTTATGTCGATTCACCATAGGCTCTTTCTAGGGTCATACATATATCTTTTTTAATCAAATGAAAGGCAGATATCGAGCAAAGTTTTTATTAAATCTTGCCCAAGTACTTTCGCTCCTAGAGCATCTTCAGTGGCATTTCGTCAAAATTAGGCTATCCAACAAATTGGTGAATGTCATAAACATTAACTAATACATTTACACAACACGAGGCAAATGACCAACAGTTTAAAATTATTATAAAATTGAAGAAGGACATATTGGGTTACAGCAGGAGAGAGAATGAATTATTCTTGAAACATTTCATTTTTAGATATAATTAAAATTCTTCAAAATCATAATATGAAATATGAAGACTTGAAATAAATAATGTGGTAAGTGCCAAAATCATTCTTTAGAAATAATCGATTTTTTTTCTTCCACAATAAATGTATCAGAAATAACTTTCTCAAAATTAAACATAGGTTTATTCAAGTGAATTATGTTTTTGTGCGTTACATAATTTTGCGAACTTTTTGTAAAATAATTGTAAAAAAAAATAAAATAGCTATAAAATCTTAGAATGTGCTAAGTGCCATCACAAAAGTATAAAATATTGGGGTAATAATGAAAAACATAAAACATGTAGGTTCTAACGAGTATTGGGAGATTAAATAAGTCTTCATAAAATTTTCTATTTTCTTTCTTCAAATGGGGAACCATTGCCAACAAGTTTTGTTTTTTTCTTCAGAAAATCTACTCTGGCAGGTCAAGTTAGGAAGAGTCATTTCTGCAATATTTTCAATTGTAACACTTTTCTGTAAAACCTTTGTTGATTTCCAAGTTTCTAATTCATTCAGAACTTCTCGTATTTTAACTAATCCCGGATTTTGTCTGTTAATGTTGATCCATTGAGCTTTTGAAATTTAAAGCTTGGATGTACTGATTGAACTTTCGTAAGCAACTTTAAAATCGAAGAAGTCTTTACGGTTCATTAATGTAACAAGAAATGGTGTTTTCTTTACAGCTGTTGTCATCATTCTTACCAAATCCATAGGTACCTCACATTTCTCTTGCTTTTTTCGCTTTTCAATTTGGGCAAAGTCACAAGTTGCTTCATAAATGAATGACCCGATACTAGATACTTGTGATTTGTCTCATCCAAATACCCCTTGGAAACTAAATAAATCCATAAAAACAATAACATTTTATTTTTATTTTGTCTGGCACAGTTGTCGCTTCAAATTGTTACTTTTCGTTTCTGTGTCCGTATATTAGATTCATTCCCTCCACGTCCTGTTATACCCTCATGCCACAAAAACATGAAGCCAGTGTTATTGTCCCCTAGGTGAACACAAAGGTTGTAGTTGGAAAGCTGTCGCATATAATACATTTGACTATGAGTTAGAGTTGGCAATGATAAGACCTGCTGTAGATCCATAGTAACTGTCATGGTGTCACTCGTGGGTTGCTGACAATTCTGATGGTATTTTCTCGTTGCTTCTACAGCTGCTTCAGCTTTTCGGTGGTGAAGTTCTAACTTAAATTGAGCATCTTTCTGTCTGTGATCTTTTGTTTGCATGTGTAGTAAATCACAGGTAGCGCAGGTATCCGTTCTAGGCTTACAAAAGCTTACATTTGAAAAATTCTTTTTGAAAATACGTAAAAGTAAAAACGATAGCTCACTGCTGAATCAGGATGAGCTTCCTTAAACGCCAAGTAAAATCTATTTATATTGAGATCGGAGCTCAGGTACTGTTTCTCGCTTTTTAAACGGTTGTAATGTCCCACGTCTCTGGGAAATTTGTTTATGTGCTCGATAGCCAATGCTCTATCTTGCGGCATGAACTTTCTAAACTGCAGTTTATTACCTCTCCTTTCCTTATAAACTGAATCTCCTTTTTTTTTCAACTTAGCTAATGTTTCAGTTTGTCTTGGAGTTATTTCAAATATCGCGCAAAATGTCTTCCTACACACCTGTAAAATGTTGCCTTCTCCGTTGGGCAATGTGAAGGAAAGCGTAACCTGTCTCTTACTCTCTTCTGATCTCTCATAATTTCCATGCCTTCTCCTCTTGATAGCACACACATTGATAAAATTCATAGCATACGTATTTTGCCGTACATTATCATTAAAACCATAAAATTCGTGAAAAAGCCTCAATTTTTGTTCATACTGTATCTCTTTACACTTGAAGTTGCATTTGCACAATATCTAAAACAAAATTTCAGAACAACCACTGCCCAAAAATAAAAACAATATTCGACTAACCTTATTTTCAGGAGGCTGCTTGGCAGGAACTTTTTTATTATTTTTCTTTGTATAGTACTCTTCTCCAGCATTTCTTTTTTCTGCCTTTCCTTTTCCTTATTGCCCTTTTTAGAAGTAGCACCAGCATTCGTTCTTATAGGATTTTAAGATTATACAGAACGAGATAAACAATAACAACTTTACTAATACAACATCAAAACAGTACTGAAACTGTCATAATATTTATTGGCACTTAAAATAAAAATAAGATTTTTTGGCACTAACCACATTATTTATTTCATGTCTTCAATATATATATATATATATATATATATATATATATATATATATATATATATATATATATATATATATATATTTATAAACCATAATTAATTTATTCATTCGGTGTACTCTGGGTACGCCTCTGATTTTGTTTAGAATAAAAGAAGTCGTTTCCTCTTCATCCTTGGCGAATCCAGGCGCCATAAGCCGATACCTCGTTTTGTGTTTCCTTTGATTTGAATGAATTTCTAGACGAATTCAATTGCTTCGAAGAGGCAATACTTACAACATCGATTTATTATCAAAATTCAGCTGTTTTATAATCCTACATAATAATCACAGTAATAATAATTTATTTCTATAAAATCTAATATTCCTGTCAAAAAATAATTTCAGATGATTTTTAGGAAATTATTATTAGTTATTTCATCAGTGAAAAATACTAAAAAAATTAGGTTGAAGATAATTGAGTTTCAAATATCAAAATGTACACGTAAAAAAATGTATTTCTCGGCTTCCAATAAAGCAATTTTCTTTATTTATTTTAATAAATTTATTTATTAATATCTACTCCAGTCGTCTAAGACGAAAATGCCACCGAGCGTCTAAAAATGATACAAACAAGCTGAATATTTCTGTGAATGTTAGTTTTTAGAGGTTCGGTGCCATTTTTAGTTTCTGGCAACTGGAGTATAAGGAAATTAATTTATTTTTAACAAAACTAAAGCATCTCTGGCATTTGGTAATGCGTTTTTTAGATGGCTCTATTCGATTTACGTCGGATTAAAAAATGAAGAAAATTGCTTTATTGGAAGCCGAGAAAAAATAAAAAAATACAATATCTAGCTATTGTGCAAGATTTTAAATTATTCATTTAAAAAAAAATTAAATATTTCCCAGACGAATTAAGCAGGTTCTAAGTGCAATCTAAGCGGTTAAAAATACTGAATAAGAAAATGCTTGTTTCCCCCTCTTTTTATATTTATTACTATTTTTCAGCAAGGGAAATAAATTAAAACATTATTAACCAGCCGTATCTTATAGAAAATGTAATTGTCTCTATTTTATTTTAGTATGACTTTGCTCCAAAATGAATTGTTTTAAAGTTATAAGCAAGTAAAGTAGAAAAAATAGACGCTTTTTTAATTTTTAAATATTTTAATTTTTTTTTATTAATGTTCCCGACCTATTAGAGAAGGAGGATAAGTCAGTTATTATTACTGAAGTTTTCACCTAACTATTTCTGCAAAAATCAGAATGCCACCCAAGCAAGCAAGCAATTTAATTAAAACCAGCCTGTGAGACATGTTCACCCCTAAGAATTACGTTTGGGTGTAACAATTTATTGAAGCGAGGTATAATAACTCGAGTAAAAACAGGAGTCACTACACCGCGCTCCAATGGTCCAGACCATCATCCCTTTCCCCCCTATAGCACTTTGATGCGCGATAGGGGCACGACTGTCAGCCAAATGCTCTTCATGTGGGAGTCCTGGGTAATAAAACTCCAACATGGTTTCCTAACCGAAATCAAACTCAGGACAGCGCATTGTCACTATGATCCTGTTATCTTATTATGGCTTATCTGCGAACTAAAAATTGCTTACTTGGGCCTTAAGTCTCCGCTCTGAGCTAGGCTCTGTTTGGAGACTTGGTGCTCAAGGGGCTGAGCCCTACGTGCCCGTGTTTTGGGGTTTTTGTTAGTTTTTTTTTGTTGGCTTGCGCCGGTTTTTCTTAGTGTTTTTAAATTTTTTGGTGACCGAGGCCGTTTTTTGTGTATTTTTTTTTGATTTTTTTTGTAGGAATACTGAAAAATATATGCAAATATTTGACAATATGAAAATATAGAGTTTGTCTACTTAAGGCAACTGGGCCCACGCTGTACTTTGCGATTGTCGAGTTTTTTTGAGCTACGAATTATCTTCTTCGTGCGTTGTTATTGTTGTTTTTTGTAGTGTTTTCTCTGTGGTGTGTTTATTGATTTTTTCTCTAGTACGTTTGATTTTATTCTACTATTTGTTGTTTGGATCTTTTGTGCTTACATCTGTGGAAAGCGTCGTACCTCATGATCTCTCGCAATATGTGACTTGGATGGTTCTCTATCTCCGCGAACTTTGTCCTTGCTTTTTCCTTCATTATATCAGTCACTCTAATTTGTTGTAATTCTCTGAAGAGGAATCTTTCTGCAACATATCTCAATATGTTGACTGCTTCTCTTAGGCTGCTGTTATGTGTCCCCATGCGAGAGATTTTAGTTTTCATTCTAAGTTTGCTTTTTCTTCCTGCTAGGCCTCTTATTGGTGCTTTTGCCATGTTGGCTTTTTGTATTGTAGCGTCTATGTGTTTACTAAACGTTAAGAATTTGTTCATGATAATGCCACCCAGAGCTTAGCAATGAATGTATATATACACTCCAGTTTGCTGATGACCAGGTAGTGCTAGCGACCGACAGGGAAGACATGCAGTACATGCTAAGAAAACTGATAGAAGAATATCACGACTGGGGAATGAATGTCAATACAACAAAAACCAAATATCTTTGTATTGGAAACGAGTCAGATAACATAGACCTCGAAAACGGACAACATATTTCCTGCTGTCAGAGCTATGACTACTTGGGTGTTGCCTTTGACAATACAGGAACTGATACACGGGAAATAGAAAAACGAATCACTCAAGCAAAGAAAGTCTTAGGATGTCTCAATGGTATACTGTGGAGTAAGGAGATAACGAAAGGAAGGAAATTTAATATATATGAGACCATGATTAAAACTACTCTTCTTTATGGCACTGAAACATGGAGAATTAGTGAAAAGAACAAAAGCGAATAGAAGCAGTAGAGATGGATGCAATGAGAAGATCTTTAGGTATTTCCAGACGAGACCGAATCAGAAATGATGTAATAAAACAACGTATGGGAATAGAAGGAAATATAACTCAAGATATAGAGAAGAAACAATTAAGGTGGTATGGGCATGTTCAACGGATGCCAGCATCAAGACTCCCCAAAAAAGTAATATAATGGCAACCGATAGGTCGACGGAAAAGAGGAAGACCCAGATTAGAATGGCAACACGGCATAAACAAGTCCATGAGCGAAAGAAATTTAACAACAAACGACTGCGAAGATAGGAAGAGATGGTGTCTAGGTATCGGACAACGTCGAAAGTCGTTCTAAACCGATGTGTATATATAATGCCACCCTCTCACATCCAAATTTACTCGTTTTTTCACAGATCTGCTCTGGTCTACTACTCATCTTTTCACTATCAAAATATGTACCTATGTATATAGAATCCCCCTTGTCAGTGTAATAACATTTCAGTGGGAGATTTAAATTAACATATTTTTTTTTAAAACAGCAAGTTTTTATGGAAATTTTCAGGTCTAGTAAATATATTATTTTTAGTTGGTTTATTTGGCTAATTAGTCTATAATCTGTTAACTGAAGTCCTTAGAAAAACAACCTCGCTATATTTAAATATTTAAACAGACAGGAGAATTGGTATACTTCTCTTCCCTTTTTTAGCCTTTATTGAAAGTTTATCAACCTAATTTTCTTTCATTTTAGATTATGACACTATTTTTAACTGTGGATACAATGCTTAATTGCAGCAATCCTGTAAGGTCGTTTTTCAATAATTTGACCTTGGTGATATCTATTTTTAAATAATTGCTACTAAATCATACAAACTATCAGCTAAATCAAACTATAATTGACAAAATTTGTAATATTATAATAATAAAATGATTTATGTAATTTGGCAATAAATGTCTAAATATCTAAAATTATAACCGAAATTTATATTGCTTTACAATATTTTGCAGTCAAACATATTGAGTATTAAAAAGAGATTTGTAGTATCACTTAATTTTTTTGTGAGTTAGTTTAATATGCTTTTTTATTGTCTCCGCATCATCTAGATCTTTAATAATTTTGACATTAACTCTCGAAGTCAACGAGTTCATTCGGCCTCGTCGACCTTAACATGCTTTAACCTTCTCTGTTTTGTATACTTACTTTACTCTTTTGTGTACCCTACATCTACGTTTGTGGCTTTCGGATAGGTTTAACATCTGCTTTCCAGGCTCTTTTGGGTTGAGAACTTGGTTTTTCAGGTACTTAAACCTTTTACTTACTGCGCCTCTAATTTGTCGTGGTTTTGCTAATTATTTTTCAGTACGTTTTCTTTCTCTTTAGAAATATGGCCTGTAACGAGATCCAGTTTCATAGTTTCGGGCTGGATGAGAGTGCTGTTTCGTCTTGTTAAACACTTGTTTCAAACTTGTAGTATATTATTCTGTCCATTTCCGTATGAGCGGAAATAATGCTCTACTATAAACACTTTCTCCTGAATTGTTGGAACCATTTGCACGACGGTTTTAATAATAGAACATTGTTAATATGACAGGTAATGACAGAAAAGCTTAATTAAATAAATACGTACTGCGTGTGCTATACCGTGTTATAGATAATAATGACTTTCAAGATAAAACAATATTTTTCAATGAGTAATAATATTGTAATACGTGTTGTTTCAAAAAAAGTTGCCAAAAATAATCTAATATTGTTTTTTAATACATTGTGTCTATTCTGTGCTTAATTTTTAACAATTTTACCTATTTTAAATTATTCATACAATATTTTTTTGAACGCCACTGCTTCGTTAAGTATTACTGTTGCGACAAAGTCTCGCCACTGCATTTGAAACTAGCTATACCTACCGGAAGACCTCCTCATTAGATATTCTGAATATCAAACTTTTTCATTACATAATACAGTAAAACCTCCCTTAACCGAAACCTCGTTTAACCGAAACGGTTGAGTTTTAATAATTTCGCCAATAAAAAGTAAATTTTTATCGCAAAACGTAAACAATTCCATTAATTTCACTCATCGATTGATGCCTATGTGTGTTGGGAAATCAAAAAAGCCAAGAGCGCTAAAAGATATTTCCGAAAAAGCACTTTCAGCTTTTTATAGAGGCCAAAAAAGCTCATGGGTGTCGACCAATTTATTTTCAGAATGGTTCTAATATGAATTCGTCCCAAGTATAAAATCCTTTTTAAAATCAAAAAACCTTCCTATCAAAGCATTGTTGCTTGTTGACAACGCGATAACTCACCCTCAAAATCTACAAAATGGTGACAATTGTTGGACTTTTGCCACGGAATGTCACGAGCTTAATTCAGCCGTTAGATCAGAGAGTAATAGAGACATTCAACAGACATTATAGAGGAGCATTCTTAAGATATCTGTTATTGCAGGAGACAAATGAATCCAAAAGTGTTGATTCTCAAATCTTTAACAATGAAACATGTTGTTTATTGGTCTAATGAGTCGTGGGCCAAGATCAAATCTTCAAATGCTGGAACAAATATTTTTAAGGGATTTTAATTGACGATTCTGAAGAAGAAAATGGTAGAGAAACGACAGAAAAAATTAACCCTTTAATAAAAAAATTTGCCGGGATGTGACGAAATTAATCAAGAAGAGATACGTGAGTGGTTAGCAGCCCATGACTCAGAAAGTGAATTCATCAACCAGAACATCATTGATATGGTTCTTCATCCAGACAACCTGAGCGTATCAGACGACGAATATGACGACCCAACAGACAACAGGCAGCACGAGACCGCAGACTTGCACTGCCTTCAATGATTTTCAATGCCGTAGAGGTAAGAACTTTATATAGTAGGCCTAATTAGTTAGGGACACGACTAGGTTCTTAATTTTTGTTGTCTTTGCATAAAGTTTTGTCCTTTTCAGATTGCTTTACTTTTCGTCGAACAATCGAATGAGGCAAACTCATGACGTTCTGCAAATGAAAGATGAAGAGATATAGCTGCAAAACATCGTTGTCAAACAAAAACACAAAAGAAAACAGAAGATTTCTTTAAAAAAGCATGTGAGACTTGTTCATTTTCCTTAATTTTATTACTTTATTCTGTATTTGCTTATTAGAAAACATTACGAAATCACCTCATAGTATTTTTTAATACTACTCTGAGATAGCGCGT
>NW_027312823.1:0-25778 GCF_040954645.1 Diabrotica undecimpunctata
CGCGCTATCTCAGAGTATTCTTCGACTTCTGAGGGAGGTAAAATGGCAGCCCAAAAATATATTTCAGCCATTTAGATATTTCACTGTCTGCCAATTTATATCCGAATTAAGCCACAACCACCGATATTACGATACCAAGCGTGCATAAGATGAAAACGCACCCTTTAATGTGCACATTTGGAAATTCAAAACGCGCAGCAATTGTGGAGAGCAATTTCAAAATCGGAGAATGATTTTTTGATTGAATTTTAGACCATTACTTCACACTGCGTTTCAAAACATTAAATAGTTTTATATAGGTTTGTTCGATTTGTCGGGAAGTAAACAATAACACAATGGTATATAATGTCCATTGATAAATACATGTATAAATCGTTCACTGCCGCACAGAAAACGCATGTTAGTGTTACACGAGATGATAATGTTAGAACTTAGTTGAACCGCAAATATAAAATTCTCGTCTTTAAGTGTTTAATATTCAAATATTTACCGCAGCAATAGTTTCTTCTTTACTTTTGGCAGTTTCGGTTGAGCCATTCGCCGTTCACTGTATATTGATTTCGTATTAAATTAACGTCTTTAACAGACATGTGGCTCAAGCAATCTACATTTTCTTTCAAGCACTATGTATGATTTTGGACGCCTTTCGGTCAAATTATCCTTAGCCTGCCTTTTGGCACTGCTACGCACAATCTGTCTATTAAGCGTCTTGATATCACACTCGTGGATTATGTTCTAGATTACTTCGATCACTAACTTTTCTGGCCTTTCGTGAATATCTTCGCTTACACGACGTTTTACGCACCTCCAATACGTTCTTCGATTTAGTACTATATCTTGAAAAAAGTAAAACTGTTTACTTTGAGCAAAATTTTACCACGATTACTACTAACGTTGAAATTTCCATGTTCACTTTTCACTATCTCTGACAAACTAATAACTAGTAATGAGTAAATTTCAATGACCATTATTAAACCCTAATTATATCTAATATCTGGTACCTGCGATAATCCTTCCGGCAGCGTCCAAAACAAGGGTACTTTTAAGACCCTTAGGTACTTCAGCGTCGAAAACATGCCCGCCCTATGCAGACCGGTCTTTGTGTGTCAACCGAAAAGCAACTGAATACTTTCTAAACTCTGGAGTGCCCACGGTGCTTTTTAGACCTTATTCTGTGTTTTTTGTAAGATGCTTTTAGATCATTAACTTACTAATAAAGTCTTAGCATATGTAGATGACATATAATTGTTTCGTATTATTCAAAACTATTTTAATTGGATTAAATTACAGAAATTATTGAACAGTCTTGTGAACTTTCGTGTTATTTTTAAATTATTTATTGATGGTGAAAAATGTCATATTATACACACAGACGGGAAATCGCGAGTCAAAAAAATAGAGATAGAACGAGCAATCAATATTCTGCCGGCGAGGAACAGATTATGACAAATCAGTACTGTAGGTAGTTTTTTGGAGTAATTTGTTTTTTAATCTGCATATAGATGTTATATGCAACACGGATATAAAATAGCTTGGTTCACTAAAAGATGTACCAGAGATTTCGTAAAATTGTTTCTCTAAATCTATGCTTTTCTCTTGTCTGCACCTAACTTAAAAATTCAACTGTCTCATTAGAAAGTTCCATTAGACTTCAAAGAAGATTTCAGATAGAGTGTCTTTTAAAATTTCGTAGATCATACTTTTATTATGGGTTAACTTGATCTTACTTTGAATTTGGTTAATGAAATATTCCAATCTCTTGAATTTCTGTAGCTAATTTAAAAAAATTAATGGGAAAAAGCGCAGTAGTTGGCTGTATACCATCGTTTAAAAAACTTATACAGAAGTAAAACACTTCACATTTGTATGTAGGTATAAAACATTTAATTAAAACTTTTTTAAAGTCTCGTTAAAATTTACATAGGTGCATAACTTGACGTTTTCGATCTCATTCAGATCATCTTCAGTGCCTTCTTTTCTATTGAAGCTTTTAAAAAAGTTTTTAAATTAAATGTTTGGTTGATTTACCGAAAGTACAAGTGATTATAGCCGCAAATGTCAAAATGGAACTAAAAATTTCGGTTTGGTAGTGTTGCACGTTTTTATAATGTAGATGCTGTATGCTTTAAATATAAAAAGATAAAGCTTTAGAAAAGTACATTTTGTTTATATATATTATTAAATGTACATTTTTGATTTATATAAAACAAGAATGAGTAAATATTTGTTTCTTTGGAGATTACTTGCAGTTAATTATTAAATTTTTTTTGGCTATAACGCTTTGATAGATTAGGGATAGATTTGGCAAATCGTCAAATCAGCAGTTGTCGATGCAACATATGTTTGCAATCAATCTCGAAAGAGACAAATTTACTCGTTCATATAAATTAAAAATTGCAGAATTCATAAACAGTATAATCAAAATGTACTTTTTGAAAGCTTTCTCTCTTTATATTTGAAGCATACACCATATGAAATTATAAAACATTTCAACACTGCCAAATCGAAATATTTTATTTCACGGTTGACATTTGTGGCATATTCAGCTTGTACTTTTGGTAAACTAACCAAATGTTTATGCCTACATACAAATGTGAAAGTGTTTTATTCTGTATAAGTTTTTTTCGCTAATTTGATTTTATATTCTTTCTCGTTCACTGGGCCAGAGTTCACTCATCGCAGAACTAATTATGTTCAAATCTAGGCCTGGTCCAACTTTTCATTCGTCTAATCAGTTACCTCATGAGATAGATATATTTAACTTATTATCGATGGCTTTAGGCCTATTTACAGCACCGAAATACTACAATCCAAATGATACATTTGTATAAATAAGTGCCTATTTATTTATTGTATCATGTACATTTGTCATGTTTGTTATTAAGTAAATAAATAAATCTTTAGGCTAAATCATACATCAGAAATTTTTTTTAAGAGGGCCTAATAAATAAAAAATTATCTACAACCGAGTTAGGATCAAAAAATTAATCACAAACAAAGTATTACGTTTTTATGTGTTAGTTTTTGCAACGCTGCATACTAGAAAAACAACTTCTTACATACGTAGGAAGATCCAACATCACAGTTATTTTCCAAGCGTAAGATTTAAGGTTGACAAACTTGATTTTGATAAGCCTTGTAGAACTCAATTTTAAAAACGTTGAGAAATAGTTGCTATAATTCAGTGTTATATTAAGAACAGTGTTAAAACTCCAGTTAATAAAGCTTTTGCATGCTAATTCTATTCTGGTCAAAATTTCTTCATCACTTTTAACCCTGCAGTCAATCCAGCTACGCAGATATCTAAGGTGTCACCGTTTCCAGGATTTTGTTATCTAGTTTTAGTACTAAATATTCGATGTTATTTTATTCGACCACCATCCACTTTGTTGTCTTGCGTTGATGTTAAGCTTTTTCAGTGCATTCCTTGCTTACAGCGTTTAACAGACTTTGAAGATCTACTAGACTCTCTGACATTTGGCTTCCATGCCTAAGATAAATTATGCCTCTTAGTCCTTCTATGGACTACGCAAAAGCATTCGATAACGTAAAGCACGAAAAGATAATTTGAAGTTCTCCATAAGATCGGAGTCGACTACAGAGACATTCGAACAATAGCGAGTCTCTATTGGGGCCAAACAGCTAAAGTGAAAGTAGGATCTACATTGACCAATAAAATTGAGATCAAGAAAGGGGTACGACAGGGCTGTACTGTCCCTATTGTCTTTAAATATATACTCAGAGAAGTATTTAAAAATCGCGCTGGAAAGCACAGAAGGCAAAAGTAAATGGAGAAATAATTAATAACATAAGGTATGCTGATGACCTGTGATTCTAGCAAGTAGCATGAGAACTGAGTTGCCTAATAAGCAAGATACAAAAAACAAGTGCACAATACGGACTCAGACTAAATATCACAAAAACCAAATGGATGTAGTAAGCAAAACCAACAACCACCACAGCAACTGATATTAGACAATGAAAGATTGAACACGTGGATTCGTACATCTACTTGGAACAACAGTTAACTCAAATTGGGATCAGCGAAGAAATACGTATAAGAGTAGAAAAGGCAAGAGCATCGTTCACTACATGAAGCAAATTTTCACCTCTAAAAGCCTCACCTACCTCTCAAAAATCGATCTCTGAGAAATGTTATGTATTCCCGGTTTTGTTATATGGAATGGAGGCGTGGGACAATGACCGCAACATTGATGAAAAAAGTAAGGCCTTCGAAATGTGGGCTTACCGACGTATATTACGTATATCCTGGACTGAGCACGTGACCAACGAAGAGGGTACTACGCGGATAGGTAAAGAGAGAGAGGTTAGGAATAAGTATAAAGAAAAGAAAGTTGGAATACTTGGGTCACGTTATGAGACATAATAAATATAGAGTACTACAACTGATCGTTCAAGGGAAAATAGACAGCAGAAGGGGTCCAGGGAGGAGAAGACACTCGTGGCTCCAAAACTTGCGGCAATGGCAATGGCAGATTGTCATCTGCTGAACTATTCAGATCTGCCGTAAACAAGTCAGAAAGCCATGTTGATTGCCAACGTTCGGAACGGACAAGGCACATGAAGAAGAAGAAGAAGTCTTCTTTTTCCAACGCCTAACCGATACCAAATGATGGCAGTCATTTTAACAATGGTCACTGAACAGTAGGTACATGATTAAGTACCTTCTAATTCTCTTGTAGAATGAAGGATCTGTCCAGTTATTTTTAATATACATTTTTTTAAAATGCTGCTCAATGATACGAAGTATAGAAAAGAGATTTAACTATCGCTTGAATGCTCAAAGCGTAGGCTAACGAAAGATATATTCGTCTGAGTTTTAAAGGTGATTTACTTTACCTAAAATAGGATTATTTATGAGTTTATGATACTCCTGGCTTGCTGTAACTACGATTTTTTCGATTGTTGGTTACTACATTAATACCATCTATCTAGTCTTATTTACAATACAAAATTTTAGAATACAAGATAAGCTCTTATTTAATTTTAATTCTGTAAAAGCAGATTTTTATTATTATTTAAAATCCTGTGTCCAAAGCCGGAAAACTATCCAGCGTTTGTCCGTATCTCTGTATTCCCGCAACACACTAATCCCACTAAAAACCCATTACATCGCAAAGCTCATCCCGCCATCAAGATGTGCTCTAGGATAATCTGGACCAATTTTATTCAGGATGAAACTGAGAAACTCACTTCCCGGACTTTCTTGTTTTGTAGAGTCATCCAATTTGTATAAAATTTTCACATTCAAAAAGTTTTCCATGTCGTTACGTCTATTTAACTTTCTTTCGGAGCTTTCCGCTAAAAGTTGTGTATGACTGCTTCATTTCCTTTGTTTAACTTTTCATCCTAGTGATTATTTACGCGGAGAGATTCGTTCTTGTCGTGTTCCCACCAATAAATCCTTGCTCGTTGGCTCTGGATTCCTGCGGAGGATTTGAATTATCAAAAAGTCTTTCGTGATGTATAGGTATTAGTTATAAAGTAAACAACATGGATGGAAGTTTCGTATAAGCGTGCCTAACATTTTTAATGAGAAGAGTTTACCTTTTACTTTCGAAAAAAGGTTAAAAATATATGTAAAGAACACTAGGAAATAATAGTTTCTAATACGGTTGATTAAACGGTGATGTAGCTGGTACTGTTGGATTTGCCACAGAAATACAAACTTTTCAAGAAGTATCTGTCAAATTTCTTTTATTATGAAAAAAATATGACAATATTTTTATATAGTTTAATACTATAATTTACTATTTGGAAGAGTGATTTCATTGTTTGGCGGAGAAGTAGGGGAGAGACGTAAAAAATCCATAGCGGACACTCACTTTTATTTCAACGTTAATTATATTATATTTTTTAAATATTATTTGTTCTAAATAGGCCACAATATATTTATTTACAGATTTTTACTGACGTTTTGATCTTTATGTCCAAAAGACCGTTTCAAAGATATAAATGATAGATATATTTATTTTATTTGTTTATTATTATTATATATTTATATAGTACTATTTATATAATCACATAAATTATTCAAATATGCAATTATATAAAAAGATGCCTGGACGTCAATCAAGATATAACGCGTGTTTTATTGACTATAATAAAGCATTCGATAAAGTGCGACATAAACATTTAATGAATGTCCTGAAATTAAGAAGATTGACTACAACGACCTCAGGATCATATCAAATTTATACTATAAACAGCGAGCAAAATACGTGTTAACGAACAGCTGTCAGAAGAAATTGAAATTAGATGTGGAGTAAGACAGGATGCGTATTGTCGCCAATTCTTTTTAATGCCTACTCCGAAGAGGTCCTGAAAAAAGCTCTTGAGGGTGAAACAGCTAGAATAAAGGTAAATGGAGTTTCCACTAACAACATTAGATATGCGGACGACACTGTGATCTTAGCCGAAAACATTGAAGATCTTCAGAGACTGGTGACCAGAATAGCAGAGTATGGAAAAGAGTATGGTCTAACAATGAATGCAAGAAGAAAATTTATGAGAATATCGAAACTCAAGAAATAACGAGAATCTTCTAATAAACGAAACCAACGTCGAACAAGTGGACAAATATGCATACCTGGGAACAATGATTAACTCCACAAATGATTACAATCAGGAGATAAAAATAAGAATAGAAAAGGGCTAGAGCAAATTTAACAAAATGAGAAGAGTTCTATGTACCAGGGATTTAAAACTGGAACTACGAGTTAGGTGGCGAGGTGCTATGTTTTTTCGACTTTATTTTATGGATCGGAATCTTGGACCTTGAATGCGACATCAATGAAAAAACTGGAATCATTTGAGCTGTGGGTGTAAAGAAGAATTCTGAAAATATCATGGACAGAACACGTCACAAACAAAGAGGTTCTGGGAAGGATGAACAAAGAAATGGAAATTTTAAATTCAATAAAAACAAGAAAATTAGGATATCTCGGACATATTACACGTGGAGAGAAATACACCTTGCTCCAACTGATTATCCAGGGAAAGATCCAAGGAAAGAGAAGCATAGGGAGGCGTAGAATGTCATGGCTGCGCAAACCTAAGAGAGTGGTACGGATGTACATCAAATGAACTTTTAGAGCAGCCATCTCAAAGTCCGAATAGCTATGCTGATTGCCGACCTCCGCCGCGGAGATGGCACTTGAAGAAGAAGAAGATAAATTATTTATTTTCTGTTTTTTCTAACTTTAAAAACGGTCTCTGGAATAGAGATCAAAACGTCAGAAAATTAAACATGCAAATAGATATATTGTGACTTAATTCCAACATTCTCCCTAAAAATATAAAATGTCACAAGCAAAAAGCTATAAAAATAAAATATAACTATAATATAACTATTTTTATATTTGAAACCGGTCTCTGGATATAGAGATCAAACGTCAGTAAATTAAACGTGTGAATATATATTTTGTACCTTATTCCCTAAGAATACAGAATCCACAAACAAAAAGCTATAAAAAAAACAAATAAATTTTTAGAAAGCATATTGATGCTACCCGGCTATCGCGAAAGTTACGCTAAAACGGCTATTGACGTGATCTGACCAGGTTTTAATTTTGTTAAGACTCTCTTAAACCAGCGCTCAAATACTTGGAAGTCATTTCTTCATGATAATCTCCTGTTTTGTTTGACTCCACTTGAAGCAAACCATCATCAAGGAACCCTGTATCAATACTATGGGTAATGATTAAACCTCGTCCCTTTCCTGATGGATCTGTTAATTCTTTAAACCAGCCTTCTATAAATGCTTCGCGTTTACTTCTAACATTTAAATCTTGCCAAACTTTTCCGACTGTATGACCTTTGTTAATCCAGGTTTCATCCAAAATGATATATTTTTTTTAAAATATTATTTTCTCCACACAATAATTTCTTGTTTTTTCTAATAACATACTTTTTCTGTTGCGTTTTACTATCGAAAGTTCATTTTGTGCATAGTCCTGATTATTGCTCTATGAGATATCTTGGGCAAGAAGTAATCGTTTTCGAGCTTTTGAGAACTTTGTCAGAGTTGAAATTTCACTCCAAAAATAAATGAATACAGTTTTCGCCGAATAACACTATTGTCTCGTCATCCAAAACAATGTTTTTTCTACCTCTAGTTTTACCTTTTTCTTGCTTTTTATTTTCGATAGTTGTCTTAAACTGCTACAATTGTCGACCACTTCGCTAACATTTTTGATGCCATTTTTTTGCTGACAATTCCTTCATATCGCATCACTAGCTTTTATCCATCTCTTTTGCGATTTTATATTTTTGGAATCAACATCAGAATTTGCTGTCTTTTCTTGGAATAACTTAGTTGTTTGTCCATTGTATTTTAATAATTACAGAATATAACTAAAAATTCGCTATAAACAGTCAAACTCCAAATACACTCGGTTTATCACCACAAACTTTAACCGCACAAAATATAATCACAAAATGCAGCACTTCCGCCAGCATCGCCTATGTAAATGAACGTTTCTTGTTTCGGCACGGGTGATGGTGTTACCGTTGCGATGCTTTACAAATTCCAAGTTGCCAAGTCTTTGAAACAGAACGGGAATGAAATGTAAAATATCGATTTTTATTTTATAAACTTAAATATGAAACGAAACGAAAGATGTAAATAAAATTTATTTCATTACAATTTTGTGTTAAATTTTTTACTATTAAAAAATTTATTTTTTTGGTATTTTTATGACGATAATAATCGCTGTGTCGAAGAATTCAGGTTTGTATGACCATAAATAATAAGTAGTGATTGCACAAGACCAAGACGACCTCAGCTACATGATGAAGAAACTACAAGAAGAATATTACCAAGGCTGGCCTAGATATTAACCTCGCGAAAACAGAGTACCTATCTACAAGTGTAGAAGACATAGAAGATCTACAGATTGATGACAACGTAACAATCAAGGAAAGGATAAATTCAAATACCTGGGGTTTATAATCACGAAAAAGGCAACAACAGAGGAAGAAATTACACAAAGATTAGGACAAACAAGAACAGCAATCCGACAACTTAAACTCAGTATGGTGGGATAGACACCTAAATATGAAGACAAAAAACGCAGATTTATAAAACATTAGTGCGAAGTAATTATGACATATGGGCTGAAAATTGGGGATCATAAACAGAAAACCAGCAGTAAGATAGTAGCAACAGAGATGGAATGCCTGCGAAGATGCTGCTGACTAACAAGAATGGATAGGAGAAGTAATGACGAAATAAAGCAAAGAACATCAATAGAAACAGACATACTAACATATATAGAACAAAAAAGACTAAAGTGGTATGGACATGTAAGAAAGAACTAGCGACAGCAGATGGTTAAAGAAAATAACCGAATGGAGCCCCATAGGAAGGAGGAAAAGAGGACGACCCCGAAAATCCTGGAGGAACGAAGTAGACGACGCCATGAGTAAGAGGATGGAGAAAGGAACAACAGAGAGAGATGGAAACGGTTGAGCGAGGAAAGGCAGTGAATACTGTAGAATCCCTAAATATATATATATATGACCATAACTGCTACTTGTCGGGAATCGGTTACACTGTACAACAGCTTGTGGTCAAATCTGCTATAGAAAAGCACAAATAAATGTACTAATTATACATTCTGTGATTTCTTACGAGAAAACCCAAATTAAATGGGTAGTTTCGACGGCCGCTGTGTACATTTAAATTAGAGGTTATTCGGCGTTTAACCTATTAACAAATAATAAAAGAGACATTGCCAATAACAATTTTGTTTTTTTTTTGAGTTAACTAAATGAATTTTGTAAAAAGAATAGTCATACAATTTTATAATATCTACCATTGTTGTATATACTCTTGTTATTGTTTGTTTATAGTTTTAATTTTGTTAAAATCATCCTGAAGTTAAGACAACCTTTCGATAAAACTTAAGAACAACAAAACCGTCTAACTCGATAATATTCGATTGTAAAACTAATCTAAAATGAACAACTTGCTATGTTTATCTTGATCATTCACAATTCCGGAACAATAGTTCGAAAAATATCTAAAGACGGAGTTAATATCCTCCATTTGATTTCATTCTATTCCCAGGAGATCCGTTTTCTTTTTAGAAAATATAAGTTGGCATTACAGGTCTCTGCTGGATATATATACGGATTCCTTCTATTTGTTTCATTTTTGTTTAGAGCTTTTTACACAGCAAAAGTAATATCCTTTGAATTCTTCGCTACGGGGGGAATCCGTTGCTCAAAAGAGGTAAATCACTCGTTCTGCGTTTTATCTGGAAACAAAAGACAAATAAGGAAAGTAATTTTTAGAATAATATACGTTTGATGCATTGTACAAATATCATTCCTTTGGTGCTTCAATAAGTAATTTATTTGTAACATTCAGTAATACTAGTTTTAATTTAATTGAAAATACGCAATCGTAAACTCATTGTATTTGAAAAAATGGCGTGAAAGAGAATCGGTAAAAATTGTCTATATCAGTTAACTTAGCTTAAAAATATTTTGACAATTTTATTGTCAGAAACATAAAGTATAAAAATTTGTACATAGCAAATGTGATGACAATATTGACTTTGATTTGGGTACTTTCCAGCGACAGTTTTTCATTTTCACCTATATAACCAGCCTTCTGGCCAAGTCCTCTTCAGTCTTCGTTCCTCCATTTGTGGCTGATCTAATTCACCAATCATTTGCCTGTGAAGTGTTGAATTAAAAATTTTGGCCTTATTGGCGTGAAGTGATATGACATCTTACGGTTGGTTGCTCCTAGATCATTGTGGATGGTTGCATTGCTCACATTCCAAGGGACATTAGCTGTCATACGCAGTGTTTTTGATTGAAAGGTCTAGAACATTTTTGTTTTTAAAAACTTGCTATAGCGCCAGAGTTCTACTTCGTAAGTCCGTATTGTTTTTAGTATGACTTTGTAGAACAGTATTTGTTCTCCAATGACAGTTGTGACTTTCTGCCAGGTAACCAATTCATCTGTTTTAATTTTGTATTGAGCTGAGTTTTTTTTTGACGTTAATGTGTTGCTTCCAGGTTAGCTTTCGGTCCAAATGAAACCAGTATATTCACAACGTCTGAAGCAAAAATAAGGCATTGTTTGGATTAACTTGTGGACAAGTGCGTCTTCTTGTTGTAAATGTGATTTGACTGATTTTTCAAGTCTGTCTCAAATTTTTGTCAACCAATTCTCTATTGTATGCAAGTTATTACGCAGCTTTTCAGTTGCTATGTCTGGGTCTTTGTTTGAAACTAAAACGGCTGTATCATCGGCAAAAGTCGCCACTGTAACGTCATCTGTAATAGGTGTGTCAGTAGTAAAGATTAGGTACAGGAAGGGACCGAGGACACTTACCTGAGGAACTCGGGATTTAATTAAGTGATACGTTAGAAATTCATATGAGGCACACATAGTCCTTTCTTTCAAACTTTTCTTGATTTTATTTACTAATCTATGACACTGTTGGGTTGTTGAATATTTTTGACGAAAACTAAACTGATGTTTGAGTATTATGTTCTCGAGTGCTATAGTTGCGTTTATTCTATTTAGCAGGAGTCTTTCAAATATCTTGGACATCAAGGCTAATAAGCTTATCGGAGCATAGGAAAAAGGTTCTGTAGGTAATTTACCTGGTTTTCAACCTTTATAATATGAGCATATTCCCACTGTATTAGAAAATGACTTAACTGCAGATCTATTATAGATAATCGTAAGCATGAGAACTGCTTTCCTGGGTAGATGTTTTTAGGATTCTCCCCATCCATTAAATCATATCCTGGTACTTTGTAAAAGTTGGTACTCATTATTATTCTGCGAACCTCAATGGTGAGACTGCTTTGATTGAAGGTGATAGTTGCCAGGGAGCATCTAGATATTCGTCAACTACATCATCATTTATATTTTGACCTAAATTTTGAGTAAAACATAGTTTTAAAATATTCTGCAAATACATTCGAGTTTTCATTGTCAGTCTGCTTCCAAATATTGAAAAATCTAGAAGATCCAGAATTTTGTTGTTAACTGCTGGCCAGTATGTTGGTATTTACTATGACAGTGTTTTTATATTTAAAAAGTATAAAGAATACGGCACCATTTTTGATAGTAGAAAATAACAATTGGTAATATTGAAATAAAACATTGATTTATGTATAAATTTATTTTTATTTAACATCTCTATACTATACATAATATTTGAATATACATTGACTGGTAGTTTTGTTTTCAGAATAATCAAGCAGATGGATATTGGCGACTGATGCATTAATATCTGCCAAATCTGGATTCCAAATTGTCAAGGTAAGAAATACCATTACATTTAATATGTTCGACCTTATGCATTATTTTACTATACTTCTTGGCTGTTGAGTCTATGATATATTATAAACACATAATAGAAATTACTAAACTTTGGTTGTAAAAGCTCAAAAAGGGTTGGAAACAATGGTTATCTTGATAGCATTGAATATACTGTAGTATTCATAGATTTACATGAATCTCAAATTCACATAAACATTATAAGCAATACGTAGAAGATGCGTACGTAGAAGTCTTATATACAGAATTAATCAATTCCAATTGACAAACTATTGCAAAACACTATTTTTTCATTAAGGCGAAAGAAACAAAAAAAAAAAAAAATAATTTAGCACTTGCTACCATCAGTATATTAACAAGAGAATATCGACTTTTGTATCGTTATTTTTAAAAGCGTTTACTTTTCAAGTAATAAAATATTTTATTTCTTTCGCCTAAAATTTTTACTCCGCACCATGCAAAAACAGATAAAAATCGCCCCGACGACGAAAGATATCAAAGAAAAATATAAATTTTTATTGTTGTATAGCAAGCAGAAAGCACCATTAAAATATTATGGTCAATTTTATTGTCTATTTGTAATAAATGAGGCGAACGTGGGTGTTTTAGTATGTCACAGTAAATAACAAAAATTCCATCTTTAATAATTTTATATATCTATATTATTTAAATATCGTTGAAGTAAAGTTAAGGTATGTTGGTTTTTATGAATTTTTATTAATTTTTCTATATCTCGAGATACAAGCGTCTATCTGGAACCAATGTTTTTTAGGTCCCACTAACTATCTATCTTGTCATGTAGTTGCAGCAAATGCCTTTGCCCCTTGGTAAATACTTTGTTTTTGAGCTAGAACTCTTATCAACATCTGCCATTTTGAACCTGAGGATTTTTTAAGATATATTTTATCTTTGAAGAAATATTTGAGATAATTTTTAATTGTAATGACTTGATTCTAAATGGTAAGTAAGATATGTGTAGGACAAGCAATATAATAAATTGTGAATCACTATCGAGTCAGCTTAAAAAAGAACAAGAACAGGCAAAAATGATAAGTAGAGCATTGATCTAAAAGTTAAAAAAACACCGAAAAGGGGACTTCTAGGAACAGTCCTAACATCAATATTTGGAGTAAATGATGAAGTATATACGGACATAGATTCCTTGGACGAAAATCAGAAGGAAATAATAAAAATTCAAAACATCAGACGAAGATGATGTTACAAACGAAAACTTCTATTAATTTTATAGAAGGAAGAATAAATTTACATTTAAATAGGTTCCGAGAAGCACTGATAAAAGGAACCAAGAAAATGTCTAAAGGCCTAAGTGATGTCTCATATAGAGCTGACACATTAGAAAAAGTACATACACAAAGAGTACATACGACTGAAAGTGGAAACGGACTATGACCGTGCAATGGAATAACTCTGAGATAGCGCGTACACATTCGAACAAATATTAAACCTTCATTACAATCATGGACGCTACATAGATATTATAAAACCCGGACAAATAGCGTCAATAATGTTAAATGCTACAAAGTTCCTTCTATAGGGAGTAAATATAAGAAGGCTGCCAATAATAGATACGGTTACACAAAATGAAGAAGGAGACATTATCATTATAGAAGAGTCACTGCTCTTCCGTTCTCGGTGACAAGTGGCGTTGTTTGCTCGTTGTTAGTTCCAAGGAATCAACATGCAGTAGATTCGAACTATATTCATTGTTAGGTTGATTGTCATTATGTAGACGGTAGTCAGATATATTCGGAATGTCAAGAAAGCCAAAAAAGAAAGGCATTATAGTTCCTACGCCTCAAAAACATACGATATCACAATCAAATTTACGTAGAACTTTAAGGACGGTCCCACCTAGATTAGTTTCACTTAATGAACTTAGATTAGACTAAATCATAAAATCTAAATATTCAAGTTATAGCTGGTTTATATTGCCAGCTTTCAGCAGTCAAAACTTTTTGTTATATGTAGAGGGCAATACACTTATTTGATGAATCGTAGTATTTTAGAATACAAAACAGGACACATACCAAAACAATGGTTACTCTCCACCTTTTGTGCTATCCCTAAAAATACAAACGCTAAATATTGCAGTGAATATAGAACAATATCACTAATAAGTCACATTCTCAAATTATTCCGAAAAATAATACATGGTCTTATAAATAAAAAACTGGAAGAATGAATAGATGATAGTCAGTTTGGGTTCAGAAACGGACTAGGAACCAGAGAAGCGTTATTTGCTTTTAATGTGTTAGCTTAATGATGCATGGATATGAATATTGATGTGCATGTTTGTTACGTTTGATTTTCAAAAAGCATTTGACAAAGTAAAACATGAAAAATTTGTCCAAATTCTAAAGAAAAAAAACGTAGACTATAGGGACTTACGAATAATAACAAACCTCTACTGGAAGCAAAGAGCACAAATTGTAATAGATAACGAACCCAGTCCAGAAATTGAAATCAGGAGAGGAGTTAGGCAGGGATGTATTATGTCCTCATTACTATTTAATGTATATAGTGAAGCCATTTTTGAAGAAGCATTACTATCTCAAAGTGAAGGAATAATAATTAAGGGAAGATCTATTAACAATATAAGATATGCAGATGATACCGTGATTATGGCAAGATCTGCTGAATTACTGCTAAACAAAACAAACAGTTTCTGTGAAAAATATGGACTAAAAATGAATATAACATAGACCAAATACATGATAATAACAAAGAAAACAAATATATCAACAAACATACATTATAGTAGATAAAGTACATACAGTAGTAGATAAAGTAAAGATAGTGATGATGATATCCAACCTCCGATCGGGAGACGACACAGAAGAAGAAGTATTTTAGTGAGAATATAAATATAGCTTCGGGACTAGTTTGGGAGGTAGTCGATTATAAATTTTTACCTCAACAACAATTATAGTGTAATAATTCAGTAGATGTCAATAAAACTATATTTTACTCGACGACTTCAACATTTTATTTTATCATCGTCGATCGAGAAGAATGGGACACAGGGAATTAGAAAAAATTCAAACTTATAATTACATTCCAATTTGCCCAGCAATATTAATTATTATTATTTAAATTGGGATTATATTCACATTTTTATAATAGCACAAAAGAGGAACAAATTGCTGTTTTATATTTCGACCGTGTTTCCTCTCCCCAATATTCCCAATTGAGATGGGATCACTCTATGACCCCTATACAAATTACTCCTCGCATATTTATATATCCGATGAACTGCTTTTCGCATTTCAACCTATGTATATATAATACGCCAGAATGCGATACCATCCCATTCGTGTTCTTTCATTTATCACAATTCGCTAAAGCGATCCGCACCCTCTCCTCCACGCCAACTCGCACCGTGTGCGGTTTAATACCAATGGAGAAATTGACAAAGGGTTAAATTAACTATGAGTCAGTGATGCTCCTCCGTCTCCTGCCCTCCTTTATCTTACGCTAATCCTTCGTAGCTTCGGGAACGGTATGTTCCGCCTACCCTTGTCATTCGAGTTTACTTTTTGCGTTTGTGATATGTTTTGCTGAATTAGCTCAATTAGTAAAAACATTTCTTTGAGGGATTGGTAACAGGTGGACGTTTAACACTTTCTATCAACAAATTAATATAAAGAAGGTTCGAGAATAAATCACTGAAATAGATATCAGAATTTATAAAAGAATCGTTTTAGTCTACACTATCAATGAATGATGGAGTTTATAAATTAATGCTAACGATATAATAAGATGGATAGCTGTCAAAAAAATGAACCAATGCTGTGATGTCTTACAAAAAAGCGGGTAGTAAAAATGAGCCTAAAAAATTATAAGGAATATCATTTCTAAAAATAACTTGTAGTCTCAGTAATAAGAAAGTCAATCCACAATAATATAATAGATATTGGCGATTTTGGTATGACCGGGAGATTGTTTATTTTGTTGTAGTAGCATAATATGGAGATTGTTGACTTTGCACCAGATAATTTAAAATATTCGTTTATGATTGAAAATAATGATTAATAATTAGCCTTAAACTTAAATTGTAATTAATTGTTGTTAAAATAAACAAATTATTGATGAACTAAGTTTAAACGACATATTCTTGTAAATCTTGTAGAGGCTGTCATAAAGCGTTGACTTCAGGTGGATGTTTTCCAAAGTTGTCTCGTTCTAAAACGAATTTAAAATAACTTAATTCTTTAATACTCTTCCAGTTTAAATCATAATGTTTTTCTATCAATTTTCTAACATCAACAACTGCTTTTTCTTATTTTGTTTGTAAACTATATTTTGGTATTATACCTGGACAAAACTGGTTCATATAATGTGGCATACATAAATTCACATTAAGTAAATGTTTATATGAGTACGAAAAATACAGATAAAGTGTTACCAAAAATTGAAAACCGATGATAGACGCATTTGCCGCCTCCAAGCTAGTTTTTGACAAGAGTAAATAATAAAACTTGCTGATGTGAGTCCATAGCTACTGACAATTTGTTGGTAAAATAGAAATATACAGGGTGTTTCAAAAAGGTATGTCATAAATTAAATCACGCATTCCGGGGACAAAAATAAATTGATTGAATCTAACTTACCTTAGTACAAAAGTGTACACAAAAAAAGTTACAACCCTTTGAAGTTACAAAATAAAAATTGTTTTTTTTTGCATTATCTCCTAAACTACTTGACATTTTGTAATAAAAATGGACACGTTACTCTCTTGTTTTAAAAGCATTTTTCATAAAAAAGAAACAACAAAATCTAAACGCACAAAAAAATTTTAAGGGGGTGTGAAGCCCTAAATCCCCCCAAACTTTTGTACGTTCAAATCAAATGAATTTTGTGACATCATTAGTTTAACACATTATTTTTAAAACTTTTTTGCATTTTAGCACTTTTTTGAAAAACTATTTTTTCCTAGTTGGCCATAAAATTACAATTAGTTTCTACGGATACAATAATTACAAACAGTTCAATCAATAATATTCAATAATTTGAAGCTATCATTTATTGTGTGAATAAGATTAATATTAAAAATTTTGATATTACAATGGCCAACACATTTCAGGAAATGGCAGATATTCATTTAACTTTGAGTAAGTTGGATCAGATTAAATTATGATTTCAATACACTATCTGGAATATCGTAGGCGAATGTCAAGGAAATAGTGCAGCAGCCGTAAGGCGTTATGTGGTAAAATACTCCAATCGAAATACACTCGATAGACGATTATTTCTGACCATTGATCGTCGTTTACGGGACGGGTACATTCCAACCGCAAGTTGCTGGCAATAGTGGTCGTCCAATAATGGATGCAACTGAAGAAGACATTTTAGAAATCATTGAAGAAGTCCCTGGAACAAGTACAAGGGTAATAGCTGCTCAACTAAATGTTCCTCACGTAAGGGTTTGGAGGCGTTTGAAGGATCAGCTGCTTAAACCCTATCACTTAACAACGGTTCAAGAGTTATTGGTTGAAGATTATCCTAAAAGGATTGGATTTTGCGATTGTTTGTTAATGAAAAACACTCAAACACATGGAATAACAAACCATTATAACGAGCACATTTGTGCCGACGAAAATCCTCACGCCAAAAAAAAAACGTCTGATCACCAAAGGACTTTCAAAGTTAATGTTTGGACAGGAATTGTGGATAATAATCTAATAGGCCCAGTATTTCTTCCCAACAACTTAAATGGTGATAATTATTTGCAGTTTGGGGCAAACGATTTACAAGAGTATTTGGAAGAAGTGAATGTTGCAATAAGGCAAAATATGTGGTTTCTACAAGATGGCGCTCCACCGCATTAC
This sequence comes from Diabrotica undecimpunctata, assembly GCF_040954645.1. Taxonomy (NCBI): domain Eukaryota; kingdom Metazoa; phylum Arthropoda; class Insecta; order Coleoptera; family Chrysomelidae; genus Diabrotica; species Diabrotica undecimpunctata. Next base: position 18,184 of record NW_027312823.1, read on the forward strand.
AGTAATGAAGTCCGGAAATACCTTTGCAGGCAGTATCCTGGTCGGTGGAGTGGAAGGAGTTGTGACGCACCTATTTCTTGACCACCAGAAGTCCAGGTCTTAACCCTGCCGTCTCCGGTGTAATTAATAAACGTATGAAAATGTGTTAGCATTTTGGTGCAAAAATTCCATGTTTATTAATTTGTCCAACTATTGCGCAATATGGTGTAATATTGCGTAGTTGGCCGGTACGCTCTTATTGTGGCATTGTCTTGAAGAGACAATGCCATTATGGTTTTATTAGAGGAGGAAATAAAACACATTCTTTCTAAGAAGAAAAAAACTCAGCTTCAGAGTCTTAGAAAGATTCAGAGCCCTTCGAGCAAAGTGCTCTAGGGAGCTACCCTACACGGGTAAAGCCATGTACTGTACACTACTCACACTACTGACTTGAGATCCGAAAATGTCCCAAATTTAAAGATAAATTAACTTTTATATGAAACTTTTTCATTTCTCAACCAATTAAATTTAATTATATGTTCCAGAAGGAAGGGCGATGAACATCGAAGTGCGTGATTGGTGGCACTTGATTACATCCCCCCTGCTTTGGAGACTCCGAGGCTGATAAAAAAAGCTGATTTTATTAAAAAAAACTTAAGAAAAACAATTTTTTTACAATTCAAATATAGAAAAGAAAAAATGCATAAAATGTATCAAAAATGTATATGTCCATATTGTCAAATCAACTTACAGTTCTCTAACACACATTACACTCGCGTACACTCGCGTAGCGCGCACTTGCACTGCACAAAAACACTCACAGGCGGTGGTCGGTGTTGTTGACAGCATCTGCAGGTCCATCCTCGACGACGTGCTCCTCTACGGCGGCTTCGTCCTCTCTAGCTGTACATTTCCCATCTGCATGTCGCCGGTGAGTTTGCCTGAGCCTCCGTGGTGCTCTGGGCCACATAATGGTAGGGCAGACAGTGACTGGCTACTGCGGAGACATCCATTGCATCAGGTACTTAGCATCAAGTAGGCTGGCTCGTCGGAGATGTGGCACATCGACGGTTTCAGGGCTGCAGAAGGTGGATATCGGCATGTTAGTTTGATGTACTAACATCCGATGCTTCTCCCCGCTGTTTTCTTGAGTGGTTTTGATGCAGGCATCGTGTTGGAACTGTTTGCGATTTTCGATCGCGGAGCATGATAACTCTAACATCTCGGAGTCGTGGTAGAGTTCGTTGAAGGTTGGGCGCCATGTCGTCTCCGGTGTAATTAATAAACGTATGAAAATGTGTTAGCATCTTGGTGCAAAAAGTCCATGTTTATTAATTTGTCCAACTATTGCGCAATATGGTGTAATATTGCGTAGTTGGCCGGTACGCTCTTATTGTGGCATTGTCTTGAAGAGACAATGCCATTATGGTTTTATTAGAGGTGGAAATGAAACATATTCTTTCTAAGAAGAAAAAAACTCAGCTTCAGAGTCTTAGAAAGATTCAGAGCCCTTCGAGCAAAGTGCTCTAGGGAGCTACCCTACACGGGTAAAGCCACGTACTGTACACTACTCACACTACTGACTTGAGATCCGAAAATATCCCATATTTAAAGATAAATTAATTTTATATGAAACTTTTTCATTTCTCAACCAATTAAATTTAATTATATGTTCCAGAAGGAAGGACGATGAACATCGAAGTGCGTGATTGGTGGCACTTGATGACAACCCCATGGACTTTTGCTATTGGGGGTTAATGAAAGAGAAACTGTATTCTGTAACAAAAGAGGACAAACAACAATTGAGGATTAGAATTATTGAAGCTGCAAATGAATTACGTCAGAAAAATATGATTTTTTAGCGCATTCGGTTTTCCTTTTTAAAACGATACCAAATGTGTATTCATTGTATTATATTAATTAAATGTAATTTTTTAAAGAATAATGAAAAGGGCCGTAACTCAATCAACTGTTTTTTGAAAAAAGTGATGAGGCAAAATTTTTTTAAAAATAATGTGTTAAACTAATGATGCCCCAAAATTCATTTGATTTGAACGTACTCAAAAGTTTGGGGGATTTAGGGCTGCACACCCCCCTTAAAATTTTTCTGAGCGCGTAGATTTTGTTGTTTCTTTTTTATGAAAAATGCTTTCAGAACAAGAAAGTAACGTGTCCATTTTTATTACCAAATGTCAAGTAGTTTAGGAGATAAGGCAAAAAAACAATTTTTATTTTGTAACTTCAAAGGGCTGTAACTTTTTTTTGTGTACACTTTTGTACTAAGGTAAGTGGGATTCAATCAATTTATTTTTTTCCTCGGAATGCATGATTTAATTTATGACATAACTTTTTGAAACACCCTGTATGCAATCGACATTAAATTAAGTTTTTATTTTCGGGGTTACAATATTTACCCTATGTAAATTGGGAATCTTTAGGAAAAACGTCAATCTTATAGAGAAAACAATTTTCATTTGAGACAAAAGTAAAATAAATAAAAATAGTTTTTTAGTTTTTATTTTAAAAGAAAACATTTCTATAAAATTTTCTGCCAAGCAAATACTGCTACACAAAGAGTAAATACTGGATATGCAGCAAAATAAAAAAAGAGACTGATAGAGAATAATTCCCCTTAAACACTAGAGCTTAAAAAAGGAAGAAGAGCTTTAAATTAAATTAAAGGCAATGAGGAGTTTCCATTTTCTTATCGACTAATAACAAATATGGATGCCAATTTTCATAAAAATTTAGTTTGAGCCATCCTGTAATCGAAGTGTAACCATTGGAAACGTAGATCGTTGGAAATTAGAGATATCCCGTTGAGTCAATTCAAAACGACGACGACGACGAGGACATCCTCCTCGGCGTCGTCGATGGTTCGACTGTTTCCACATGACTTTTGATAATTAATCAATGTGGATTTATTCCAGAACAATAGCATACAGATTATTTTGATAGGTGCACCGTGTATTTGCTTTTCCTCCGATGTTTCCACTAAAAGACGCCGAGATCGATGGTCCGGACGAGTTTGGCAATGTGTTATCTTTACTGTATTGATGTAAGCTAGTGGAGTATGTATTTTCTCTTTTGTTTTCTTTAACATACTTTACATGTATCTATATTTATTTACAATTTTTTTATTGTAGGGCACAAATCTAATTTTTATGTTGTTGAATATGTTGCGAAGATAATGCAAGGCATAACTGTGTCCAGTTTGTAGATTGTATCTTTTTAATACAGGAATTTACGCTTCATATAATATAATTGCCATGTTAAAACCGACAAAATTCACTTTTTTAGATCTCCAAAAGATGGCACCGCGGTTATTGCTGCATTTTTATTAAATTAATTTTAGTTTGTTTATTTTACAACGAAACGGAAGCGAAATTGGTTGGATGTATAGTAAAAATAACAAAGAAAATCTCCAAGAATGTAAAAGAATACAAACCATCGTCGGAAGAAAGATAAGAGAAGTAAAAGAAAAACGAAAACCAGAACAATGTCAAGAAATAGAGGAGTATCAGAGTCGATATGATAACTTCAATGTCCATCGAAAGGTGAAGGAAATAGCTAGAAAGTTTCGAAAACGCAACAGCGGAAAAATAACAGATGATGAAGGCAATCTTACCATAACCAAAGATGATAAAAAGAAAGTATGGGATGAATACTTCAAGAAACTTTTCATCGATTTTAGAACAATACAAGAACCCAAAAAAAAATAACAAAAAAGAAAGGAAACGGCACTGAAAGAATAGGGGAACTAATCCATTGTTGGAGCGGAGTAGAAAAGAAAGACCGCGCAAAAGCTGGAGTTGGAATTCTACTAAAGAAGAAATGGGAAAAATCTATAGACGATTGGGAACCCATAAACGAGAGAATTGCCAAACTGAAAATCAAGATGTATGGCAGAGAAATTATAATACTAGCAACATACGGTCCAACGGAAGACAGTCCAGCCAATGAGAAAGAACGATTTATCGAACAACTTCAAGAACAAATGGATAAGAGAAAACCTAAACAAGAAATAATAATAGTGGGAGATCTAAATGGAAGAGTCGGAAGAAAAGACAATGACAGAACAGTTGGTCCATTTGGAGAAGACACAATTAACGACAACGGAGAAAGATTGGTAGAACTATGTGAAGTAAATGATTTGAAAATTATGAACGGATTTTACAAACACAAAAATATAACTCTGAGATAGCGCGTATGGACTCAAGAGACAAGAAAACTAAGATCCATTATTGACTACATTATCATGAACCACAAAAGCTCCATCAAAGTGAAAGACATCAGAGTGAAAAGAGGGGCAGAGTGTGGAACAGATCACAAACTTGTGGTGGCATGGATGGAATTCCCCTATATCTGGACAAAACAAAAATATACATCGATTGTTACAACGGGAACGACAATAAACGAAAAGAGACTCAAATTACATCTATTGCAGGAAGAATCAATAAAAGATTTATACAAAAGAAGACTAGACCAAAAACTAGAAGAATTCAGATATGACACGTTAGATGAAATGCATGAACACATAAAAACCTGCCTGATTTCAGCGGCCTTAGAAGCTCTTGGAGAAGACGACCAAAGGAACATCCATCAGAATATCAAATTAAGGGAAGACACATTAAAATGCATAAAAGAAAAGAAAAAACTACACATAAAATACCTAAACACCAAAAAACAGGAAGACTTAGACCTATATAGAGCGAAAAACAGAGAGGTAAAGAAAAGAGTAACAAATGAAAAGAACGAACGATGGGAACAAGCATGCACAGAGATAGAACGACATATCGGAGGAACGAGAAATTCAGAATCATGGCGAATATTAAAAGCACTTCAACGAAATAAGACAGAGAAAACCAAGATCGGCAAAATTAGTGAAAACGAGTGGCAAGAATACTACGTAGAACAGAAAACCGTCCCCAATTTCAGGAAGAGAATATAGAACATGCAGGAAATGGGGCATACGACCAGATAGAAATAAGCCTGGCAGAAGTTAAGAGAGCAATCAAGACATTGAAGAACAAAAAAGCCAAAGGACCCGGAGGAATACCAAACGAACTAATTAAAAACGGAACGGAAAAGTTATTCCGCATGCTACATAGAATGTTCGAAAGAGGACTAAATGGAGAAGAAATACCTGCGTCAAACCAGATCTTGTCAAAATCTTAAGGGGATTGAGAGTGGGGAGTGAGTGAAGGCGGAAACATAGACAAAGACACCAATGAAAAAGTACTACGGAGGATGAATACAACCGCAGATTTGATCAACGTCGTGAACTGCCGTAAGCTGTAGTATTTGGGACATATAGTGAGAGATTAAGGCAGATATGAGCTACTGCAATGCATTTTTTAAGGTAGAATTGAGGGGAAAAGGGCCTCAGGATGAAGAGGAATATCCTGGCCTGCTAACCCGAGAGCATGGTAAAGAAAGACCTTTACACAGCTATTCCGTACAAAAACCAAGAAAGCCATCACAGCCAAAATGATTGTCAATGTTCGAAACGGACAGGCACTCTAAGAAGAAGAATAAAAAACTTCGCTATGAATAAGATAAAAATAAAATTACAAAATAAATAGACAAAACATTTTGAAGAATTTTTCTCAGCGAGTAAAATAGGATCTTTATAAAACCATCTGACAAAACTTACAAATAGACTCTAATAATTATAACAAACGGCCGTTGTAGAGTCTTTCACATAGCCCGATTAGTCGTAATTCATTTTGTCGTGGAACTTAGTGGAGTTTAACTAAGTATAGAAATATAAACGCAGACATGATTTACAGATGACATATGAGGCACATGTAGCGATTCTGTCTAGGATTCCGACTGAAATTTACTCTGAAATAAATCTTTGTCGGAAAATTATCCCAATGTTAATTAATTTGGGGTTAAATACGTTTTAGTGGAATAGCAGAATTGAGTGGGATATTTATTAACCCTCAGATGTACAGAGTTGTACTTGGGATGTATATTTTCTTGGAATGTATATTCTCGTCTATCGTTCCAATTTCCGGCCTTAAGATCTCTCCGAATTTACACTTTAAATACCTCAACCATATTTGTATTGCCCCTTTGCTTCTTTCTATTGGTGCCTGTTCTAGTATTTCTTATCCTAATACGCTAATATATCCCTAGCCGAATAAGTTATTCTACACGAAGTATTACAATTTTTTGCCTGAAATTGGACGACTAAGAAATTTATTTTTGGAAACTGCTTTTAAAATTCATCAAAATGCATATGCGTAATTATTTTTGCAAGGTCATGGGTAGTCTAAAAAGTCCTTCTGAAATGATAAAACGAAGAGAATTTAAAAAAAAATGACAAGGACGGAGAACACAAAAGACTAATTAAAATAATGAAAAAAAAACATAACAGAGGCAAAAGAAAATTGGCTAGAAATAAAACGCGTCAAAATAGAAGAACGGCAAGGCAGTTTTTTTTTTAATTTACATAAAAAGTTAAAAGAGTTTACATCGACTAACTACACAAAAACCTTACACATCATGTTAAATACGAATGGCAAACAGCTAAAACCGCTTGAGGATAAACTGAAAGAATGGAAAAGCTGGAATTTTTTTTCAACGCCATCACGAGAAAAACAAAACAGATTGGACAACAACAACGAAGGAACAGAAATAGAAACCGAATGAAAACCGTCCAGATAGAATACATTCACAAACTTTAAAATTAATCAGCGAAGAAAATATCGAAATATTTGTTCAACTATTCAATCGCATTTGTGATACAGGAAAAATATCCCAAAACTGGATTAGTCTTATAAGTCTGTAAAAGTCCTATTAACAACCATACCTATACGAATCTAAAAAACGTGTGAGATAATCATCGGAGATAAAGATCAGTTTGGATTCAGTGCCAGTATGAAAATGAGAGAAGACCTCTTCAGTTTACTAGTTCTTACTAGGTCAAAAATGCTACGACCTACAGAAAGATATATTTACATTGCAACCGTCAAGATCTAAATTTAGGGCATTGGACGCCAATGTGTAAGAATCAAACGACCCATCAGAAACGGTGAGTGCCAATGTGTAACCATCTATCGACTCATCAGAACTGGTGGGTGCCAATGGATAACCTCCGGAAGTTGGGAGCCAATGTAGAACAATAAAAATCACAACTTTCTTAGGGATCCAATTGTTAGGCCTCATCTAGCTCAGTTTCTCAGATGTAAGAATTTTTTATCTTAAGGGTAAATCTGAAAAATGAACTTGGCTAGGATAGATAAACTAAGATATTAACTAATCATATTTATTTTACATGAATAAAATGTAAAATTGAAATTTTACTATAAATCTAAAAAAATAGAGCAAATCTTGCCTTCAGCTTTACAAAAATTTTAAAATGATGTATTTGGCAATGGCAAATATTGTTATTTTTAAGTAGTTGGACAGGATTGTAGAATGTAGTTGATGGTTTTAGTATATAGGTGAATCTAGCTACTTGCATGTATGTATCTTTAGGTGGGCATTGAGTTCTGAATAGCAGCTGCAGTTGTTATTTTATGGTCGACCATTTGCTATGGAATCTCCTTAACGAGGTTCAGGAAGTTCCATCCATGTGGTTGCGATAGGTACTCTGAGATAGCGCG
>NW_027312824.1:0-25766 GCF_040954645.1 Diabrotica undecimpunctata
CGCGCTATCTCAGAGTGGCTAGATCACAGAACATTTTTGGGATGAATATTCCATCATCAGTGGAATGATTGACCCTACAATTAAACAAAAATGCTAGAAAAAAGACAGCTATAAAAAAGGCAGATATCGAGATGCGCAAGCGATAAAGCAAAACTAAATAGAGCTACCAAAAATCTAACAAAGTTACTAAGTAATATCAAAAACAAAGGTAACGCGCTATCTCAGAGTTATCTTGCAGCCTCTGAAAATACAGACTACTCACTTTGAAAGGCAACAAAAAAGGTAAAACAAGTACAAACATATTGTGTTCCAATAGAAGACATGCAAGGTAATTGGGCCAGAGATAACAAAGAAAGAGCAGTAGCCTTTGTTGAATACCTAGTAAAAGTTTTTAAACCAAACGAACTAGATATCAATCACAGTTTTAGCGAGAGTCATAACTTTATTCTAACAGAAATAAGAAATACAATTATAAAAAATACAAAACCAAAAAAGCCCAGGGTTTGATTTGATAACAGGCAAGTTATTGTAAAAATGTACAATAAAAGGTTACAAATATCTGCAGCGCATTTTTCAACGCCATCATTAGAACAAGCTACTTTCCGAGTCAATGGAAAATTTCACAGATTATCCTGAAACCTGAAAAAAAAAAACCAGAAGAGCTAAAGTCCTATATACTCATAAGTTTTCTGCCGATTCTATCAAAGGTGTTTAAAAAGCTTCTATTGATAAGATTGATTCCAATCTTACAAAAAGGTTTGACATGAAGGCCTACTTTATAAGATAAAGTAACATTTGCCATGTACCTTCTTTCCACTAATAAAATCCTACCTATCAGATAGATACTTCCTGGAAAAACAGCGCAATGAATACACTCAGCTCCACCTTAACAAAGCAGGTGTTCCACAAGGAAACGCACTAGGACCTATTATATTGTAATCACACAAAAGCATTAAAAAATTTACATGAAAACCAAAAGAAAATAGAAGCTTCTCCAAAAAATGGCGAATTAAAATAAATGAGACCAAGTCAAACATGTAACCTTCACAATAACCCGAGGTGAATCTCTCCAGTCACAGTCAATGATCAGCAATTAAGTAAGGCGAAAGACACAAAATACTTAGGTATCTATCTTGACAAACGACTAACCTGGCATAAGCACATCTTTACAAAAAAAAAAAACAACTGGGCATTAAATTTAGACATATGTACTGGTTGATTGATCGAAAATCTAAATTAACATTCAATAGCAAACTGCTTATATACAACGCGATCCTGAAGCCCATATGGACATATATGGTATTCAGCTATGGGGCACCGCTAGCAATTCTAATCTTGCAATCGTCCAACGCTATAAAGTGTTAAGATCTATGGTAAATGGTCCATGGTATGTTACATCCTCCTCTATAGAAAAAGATTTGGAAGTGCCTTCGGTAAAAGAAGTTGTAACAAGTTACAGTGTCAAATATGGTGAATGGATAGAAGGACATCCCAATGTATTCGCGAAGCGGTTATTTGATGACAATAATGATGTGTGTAGGCTGAAACATTTTAACCAAATGATTTACCAAACAGATTTAATGTTTAGCCAAACCAACTGTACTTTAAATTCTACCTTAATTAATTTTTAATTAAACTGTTTACATTAAGTGTTGCTTAATGCTAGATAAAGAAAATGAACTCTCCACTAGACCACACGCTATGTAAACAAACAAATTACTTATATTCTTTATTTTTGAATAGATTGTAATTTTAATAATTGAAGTTAATAATAAAAAATATTAAAACCAACTACGTTTATTTACTAGCTCTATGAATAACGATTTATTTTAAAAATATCCATATATTTTTCTTGAGATGTTCAAGAAAATAAATCTTTCTCATACAAATACGAAAAACATTTATAAATAGATAAAGAAGTAACGACATAAAAGGATGTAGAATATAAAGGGACTATGTAAATCGAACATAATATGATGATTACGTCTAGTACTGAAGAAAAAACAGGTCTAAAGAACCTATTAGGAGCAATAAGTAGGATTAACATTATTTTAATTTCCTACATGTTCAATATCTATATACTCTTTATTTATTTATTTTTAAGTTTTACGTAAAACGTCATGCGTTACGTTTTTATTAAAAAAGGTTTAGAGTTGAAAATAAATTCTCAAAAACTTTGCCCATTAACCGTCCTAACAAATGAACATAACAGATGTTGATTACAGTTTTGCTGCTCTATAGAATATCCATGATTAATTCTCATAAACTCGGCTTAAAACCGCGGCTACAAATGGGATGCGAAACATTAACTCAACTGCACTGCAATATTCTTTTGATCAAATCACGACTGGTAATCCATTTCTTTTTGTTTTGAGGTCCAGTTCATTCCGGTTTCAATTAGTAATTTTGTGTTATTATGTATATATACTTTGTTTTGTAACCGATTTGTTTAAAATTTTAAAATAAACGATATATAAGTATTTTTATACCTATTTTTTTACAAACTTTTATATACACTGCTCTACATAACTAGGAGAACACTTTTTGATTAGCTTTTTCTTTTTTGAGAAATCTGAAAATAAATTAACCGATTAGCTGCGTGATTAATAAACTATTGATTTTGTATAATTTTTTGCAATATTATTAATGTACTGTTTGTAAGTAATAAAAAACTTCTCACAATGTTTTTTCTTGCATATTTCATTTTTAAGATATTCTGAGATATTAACTGTTGCCTTAAAACTATTCTACGCGCTTACACTATCTAGTTTTTGTTAAAAATTAGTATAAAAAATTAAAGCTTTTGGGATAAAGTAAGTAGGCAATAAAACAGAAATAGAGATTTATTCAAAAAATTGGGTCGTAAATTATAAAAATTTACACTATTGAGAGTGAAATGGTATAAAACAAGACGTACATAGTCCAATACCACATTTTAAACATAGGGTAAGTCCGGGAAAGACGGGCCACTTTTTTTCTCACTTTAATTACTTGAAAAATTGACTAGTGTATGATACGATTTTTGGAAAAGAATACTTATTATAGTTTATATATTTATTATGCAGAATAAAAAACATGTAACTTGAGGAATATAAAAGTTATAGAAATTAACATAAATACTTCCTATTGGCCCATCTATACCAATACGTAGGTACAGATGGGCCATTCCTATTGGTAGTGTTGGGCTAATTTGAAACACATAAAATAATGATGTTAACCTATTTCTTTTTACTAGCAATTTTTCCACATGAATCACAAACATTTTCAAATTTTGTACAGTTGTCATGGCACCAGTGTTTGCCAATCAAACATTGAACCCAGTCATCTTTTCTGGATGTTTTGCTGTAATCTTCACCACAACCAATGCACTCATTTTGATTAAATTCGTCTTCGTCTTCGCTGTCATCTAAAACTGGCACATCTGCATTCATATCATCATCAGACGAATCTAACTCATACTTTTTATATTGACGCCTTTTGTTTTGCTGCTTGGGAACTGTCTTCATTTTTGATTCTCGTTTCTTTATCTTCTTTTCTTGAATTTTATCTGCAGAATTAAGAATTTCCGCCACTCTTCTTGCTCGGCCCCTTACATTCTTTTTTGCAGCATCAATTTTGGGTACAGGCGGTAACGTGTCCAATACTTTTCCAGGTGTTACACTTGAGTCTTCAACATTAGACGTACAAGCTGCAGTTTCTTCATCAACGACTAGAGTAATGCCTGCAAGTGAAGGACCTGGTTCATCTAAAATATTTAGATCTATTTCTGTATTAGTTTGTTCTTCTACTATAGCTGAGGAGCTCTCATTTGTGGACCAAAAAAAAAGCGTGCTCTGAAATTTTATCGGGATTAAACGCTACAATTCCTGTGGCAACAAATCCAGATGTTCCATTTTTCACCGTTGCTAAGATTTTCCTCGCATTTCCTAACAACTCACCAAACTGGTAACGTGTAATTTTTCTTGTTGGGTTATTTCTGATATAGTTTTGACATCTCGAGTAAAAATTAGCCTTTAAAGATTTGAAAAAAGCTCGGTCCAACGGCTGCAGAAAATGCGTGGTATGACTGGGTAAGCACATTATAATTCGTTGTTTTCGGCGCATTCTAATACTTCCACTGCATTTTTTAGCCAATGTAAAAAAATATCTGCATTTACGTAGACCGATTTTTCGGACATTACAAACATCGCTCCAGGTGGCATTCCATCCGCGTATTCTTCTTTTCTATTTTTCCTTTAAAAATAGAATACGGAGGTAAAAATACACCTTCAGCACTGCAGCAGCTTATCACAGAAATCGTTTCTCCTTTCTCTCCTGATGTAATAACAGGGACATTCTTGGATCCTTTAGACGCAAGTACATGTCCAGGCCTCTTATTTAACTTCAAACCTGTCGCGTCTACATTGAAAATATGCCCCGGCCTATTTATTAGTTGACTATTGGTTAAAATACTTAGCAGCAGATCGAAGTACTGTTTAACTACCTCGTGGTTTAATCCTTTTGCCCTGTCCAAAGAAACTCTTTCACCTTTTTGCACTGATATGTCTGGATGGCGCCGTAAAAAAGACTGCAACCAGTCAAAACCAGCTTTATTGTTGTTCCTATTGAATTTGTGACTTACATTAAATTTTTCTGCTAACTCAAACGCCACAGTTCGTACATGGTCACGAGTGGGTGCAAAACCATACTTTTGCAATTCTTAATATGCAGCACTAATTTCATCTCGATCTCATCCCCAAGAGTTGAAGAAGGTCCAAGACGATTGTGTTTTTTTTTAGATCATTATTTTTCATTCTTCTCTGTATGCTACTTCGAGTTATGCCATAATCTAATGCAGCTCGATTTAGTCCCATGCGATTTTCTCTGATAACTGCAACCGCATTTTGTAGTGCTTCTTCGCTCCATTTACCTCTTTCAGCAGTAGATTTCCGCTTATAATATGAAGGCATATTGTAACCTGTAACAATATAGAAATTAATTAATAATACTTATTAGTAAAAAAAATTGTTGAATAATACAAACCCAATACTTATTATTAGCCCATCTATACCGATACACTGTGGCCCGTCTATCCCAAAGGTTCGGTAGAGACGGGCCACGCCATCGAACACACAGTTTAAATTTTATAAGGGTATTTTAGGTTAGGTTCAGTTGTTTAATCTCAATATAACAGTTGAATATATAAATAATAAAAAAAAAACTTACCTTTTGTCAAAACTTACACAACTTGAAAATTCACCAAGGAAAAATTTCACCAACAACATATAATTAAGTGAAAAAATATCGTTGTTAACCAGAGTCTGTCGTTGACTAAATGTTATAAATCAACGTTGTCGCACTGCACAATAATCAGAGGATCTGCAATATGACGAATGGCCCGTCTATACCGATGGCCCATCTCTCCCGGACTTACCCTATTGTTCTAAAAAGAGATTTACATGTTTTAAACGCACATCTTCTCTTTTTCCCGTCTGGAATATATTGTATGAAATAATGGTCTCAAAATAAATATCATCTGATACTCGGTACATCGGCAGATGCTGTCAAGAAAGCTGATGCATTTTTCTTCCTTTTCGCATAATATTCAACTGTTTTTTAATGCATTTCGAGCATTTATGTAAAAATTGGCCAATGCCATTTTTTCCCACAAATACTGATCTGGTAGTAACTAATATTCTGATCCGTTTGATCAGTTACTTCCATAAATCTGTTATATTTTGCGATCAATTTCGGTCTAGAAACGATCTTTCGATATTTCGATGAGAAAATCTTCTTACTTAACCTAATTCTTGAGTGTCACAGAAGGATAAAATCATTGTTACTATTACAATATTCATCGTTCCATCACTATACATGATTGTCCATCACTTCGTTCAATAGATATTTCAAAACAAGCTTGATCTTTTTTCAGAAACTCTTTTTTAGAAAATTTAACGGACATATTCTGGAAACTCCGTTTTTGCGAACGATGACTATGGCGTTAGAACCACGAAATTTTAAAAATAAAAATAGAGCCGTTTCAGAAAAAATTTATCCGTATAAATACTATATCTTAAATTGGTTTTCTCCGCTGGCAGATTGTCTAATCTATCTATTTAAAAGGCTATGATGGCAAGTCACCGATTGTCCAGTAAACTAAGGACGTCATTTAGGAAAGAAGTTTGAACTACCACCATTTGACATTTCAATCATATTTTGTTCTTGAAACGATACGTTTTGTTAATAATACTGTATTAATTACATAATAATATAATTATTAATTAATTTTACCAATATTTTTAAGGTATAATTTAATACAAAATAATTTAAAGCTTTATGTTAGCTTAGATTTAAAATCCTAGCGCCATCTGAAAAAAGAAATCTGAACTATTGACATTTCAAACTATGAGTAAATCATATTTTGTTTTTGAAACGATACGTTTAATTATTAATACAAATAATAATAATTACATATTAATATAATTAATAAATAATATTATTAATATATTTACGGCACGTTTTAATGCAAAATAATTATAAGTTTTATGTTGGTTTAAATTTAAAATTCTAGCGTCACGTAGGAAAGAAATCTAAACAGATAAACTGACAGATAAAATAAATTAACATTATCTGACATATAAAATATAAAATATTTATTTGCCAAATAAAGTACTAAAGAAAAAGTTATCTGGAAAATAAATTGTGTTTATTGTAGTTCGTTTTTATGTTGTAGGTTATCGGAAAATCAAAAATATAACCTAAATATTGTTGTTGTAGGTTAGAGACATGGATAAAAGATTTAATGATATCGGAGAGTATCATCAGTATGATGTTTAATGTTTATAAACTTGTGCGAGAATATAATATTTGAAGCAGAATTAAACATTTTCATTTTTATAATGATAAAGACTTTTTAAAAGGTTAAGATTAAGTAAACAGACAGTTATCTATATTCTGAGAAAATATAGTAAATAGTTGTTAATATATGATTATAAAAGTAGGTGTATACCTATTTTCGTTCACTTACTTTAGGGAGTCAATATTTCCATAATTTTGATAATTAAAAGATGGATTGATTAACTCTTTTCAAAATATATTGGTGCTATTGATTCAATAATAGTAGTATCGGATTCCAAAATGAAAAATATGCAAATAGTACCTAGGTTGTCAGATTCTTCTTATAATTATAAAATACATTCAATTAGATATAAAAAGACTCAGAGTGAGTATACAAAATATCCAGAGTGTGGTAGGAAATTTTCCAAATTTTCAATAAATCTTCCATACAATATATGTAATATTGATTTTAAATTCTGACAATTTCGTGAAATTTCTTGGATCTGTTTTTCTAGGTACCTACCAGGTAAGAATAAATAATTGTATATTCTTCATAAGAAGTTTAAACGGAGACAATAGAAATGAGTTCTTACAAAAAGATTCTGATTATAACGTAAAGCCATTTTTAAGAAGTCCACTAAACAATCCAATTTCTATAATGAATTTCATATTAGAATCAGATATGCAACATAACTTTTTATGTATGAAATAGAAGGTATAGATACTATTTCATCCAGTGGAAGTGGCTATAAGGTTGAAAAGATTCAACCGTTCTAATATACAGCCACATTCTACGAGTATAACCTAGCAAGAGATACCAAATTTTAGACAATTTTAAAGATCAAGTTTAAGATGTTTGAGCTAACCTTATATAATACTTTAGTGTTATGAAAAAACCTGAGAGAATCAATAAACATGTAATATTTTTCTATTCGTTATTAAATTTTTCTTTACATAATTTACTTTATTTCTGCCACCACAAATTGTATAATCAAAAAAAAATATTAAAACATTATTGTGATTTATTTTACAATTAATTAAATATTGGTGTGTTCCAAAATAAATTTTACATTTATCCTACAGATAAGTAACCGCAACATAATTAATTAGAGGTGAAAAGACGGGTACATTTTATTTTATGAATAAATGTCTACCCTTCAGGTAACTATCTGCCAGATAGGACAATATTGATCTAAATGTGAAAAGACAGACCCTTTCATGCAAGAAGTTTATTAGTTGCCAAACTATAAAAAACTATATAAGGAATTATGATGTTTTTATATGTAGGTCGATTTCAAAAGACGCAAAAAGTTCAGCGACTCTCCAAATGTGACTTATTTGTTATAAAAGTTGTACAACAGATTAAAATATTATTCTGTTGTCGTCCTGGCCTTAAATAGGAAAAAAACATACAAAATTAAGTGGAGTAATTGTAGATGCAATTTATTGGATCCCTTGTCGCATGGTGACGGGAAAAATCTAGTAGTAATAATAAAGGACCAGCAGCTTTTTCAAATAATTTTTCGTAGTTATTTTTTAATTTTGGATTGTTTCCTTGGTATAAGTCAAAGTAAATACCCATTTTTTGAATTGACATACCACATTTTGTAATCAAATCTAATTGACTTACCTCGAATAAACTGCTTGCAGCTGTCTGCCAACGTATTTCATTACACTTGCGTCGTAACATAATTGTGCTTCGGTTACAAAATTTTCAGCTCAACGTTTTTTCAAGCAGACGAATCTGCTCACCTGTTATTTTGGGATCAGGTTAATTTAAAAATAATGCATAGCGACGACTTTAGTCCACTAACTGTTGGATAAATGCTTCATTTACACATTGCTTAAATATTTTCGTTGCAGACATTTGTTTGTATTTGAAACAGTCAGGTTTTGGAAATTCCAATGAACGCTCCTTGTCAAAGTCTACTCCCTTTAGGCATTGAGGTTGATTTCGAGGATCAAGAAGTCTCTCTGAAATCCAATTTTTTAACTCTTCAGATTCAAAATTATGGCCAGGAATTTCTTCATGTTGTAGATAATCTTCGTTCAAAACAATTCTTTCATAATTTGTTAGTCGGATTTCTGCCCCAGCACGTAATTGGCGAGATAAAAGTTTACCTACTAGACTACAAATGGTAAGGTATAAAACATTACTAAGACCGTACATTTTTATTATACAAAATTTAATAATTATAGCCCTACATACCCTTCTTCATCTGAATCCTTGTCAGATGGATGTACATTTGCATCTGGAGGCTCTACAAAACTAAGTTAAAAACCTGGTCTAGAACAAAAATGATAAAATTGAATATATAGGTAGAACAAACGCCTAGCGTTGGTTTCTGGCAACGGCTGGGTTATAACAATAGATACTGAAAATTGATTATTTATCAATTCATATAAATCGATCAAAAAATGTTTTGTTAGAAGTATAATCAACACGAATTTAGCATATATAAAAAATAAGTTATGGACCTTACGCAAATCGAATATTCATTATTTCAAGTTATAATATTATACTAAAATATATACGCACCAAACCAATAAACAGTTCTTAACACAGTAAAAAAATAAGCATAATAAGCATTTATGGCTGTGTAGGTACGTTTCCTAATTGATCTCCTTCGCAATAAACGATGCAAGACGCCATTCCGATAATACTGGGTTTAAATATGTGCGAAAATATTAACGTAAAAATTGAATTACGGACAATTGACTTTAAAAGATCACCTCCAATTATTATTCTCTCTTCTGTTAGAGGACCTATAAGTATGTCTTCTAATTTGTATCATTTGCAATATACTCTGCAAACGCATACTCGTTATAAATCCGTGTTTTTATAGTATTTCGTGAAAAATACCTCTACATACAGCTAATTTAAGCAGTCGTATAAAATAAACTATTCGTATTATTGAGTATACATTTCTCAACAACCCTGTTAGTCTATGAAAATAGTAATTTTATCTTTAGCTTTGTTCTGTATTGACCAAACCAACAATTTTTACCACGCCTTCATATTCGTGGTGTGAGAATGTAATTCATAATACGGCAAACTCAATATATTTGGTTCTAATAACTCGCTTCGAACGAAAATCAATCTAAAAGCTATACGTTGGTATATCGTAAATCGTGAAACTGTTAATGTATATGTGGAGTTCTTAATGCACAATTTCCCGTTGAGAAAATACAAGCTTAGTGTGGAAATTGAAGCGGCAACAAAACCTCTTCAACCTAAATATTGTACCAAATTGAATGCTGAATGCATTAAGTATTTCGTGGGCAATTTTCGATTTCAACCGTTAAAAGTAGACGAAATTGCTATTGTGCAATTGTGCAGTCGATACTAGAACGAAATTGAAATTGAGGAAGTTCACATAATGGAGGATATGCAATAATATATAGTATGGACCTTTTTTTTTGATAAAAAATCTCATAATATTGATGAAGTGGTAGTATCAATAATTATTATCCTTCTCGAATTCAAAAAATAATAAGATTTGTTGTATAAATTTTATATAAAAAAAAAACAGTATGTGGAAGATACTCTTTTATTCTGGTGTTCAGGAATTGACACTAAGGGCAAAGAAAATATATGTTAACGTTATTTACAGCGAAATCGCTGTGACGAAACTAATAATGAAATAAAAATTGCTACGTGGAATATTGGGCGTATTTATAAACCAGTCAAAAATTGCATAATATTATACAAGAGATGTGTACTATTTTTATTAATTCTAATTTATTGTTTTTTATTTATTATCAAAGGTTCTACACTTATAACACTTATAAGTTTATTTAAAGTCTTTATTTGTACAATGTAACTAATTTATCTTACACTAATAATTACATAATTTATCTATGTGCGTTACATTTTAAAAACTCGACGCGATGTTTAAAAACTAACTGTCCTCTTTACAACAAAATTCCTCTTTAAATATAAAATGCCGTTATTCGAGAATCGCGGCGATCCCCCATCGAAGAGCCGAGAAAGTCACCCATACTGGTTCTATTCGGCCTGCTTCTGGAAATTTCAAGTCGTGGGTGACTCATCAGAATTCAGATAAACAGGTCTTTCAACTGAGCGCCGAAATAACTAGAATAGAAAAGAATTAGTCATAATATATTTACAGTTTTATACGCCATAATATTTATCGTAACAGATGCATACACTAAATATAGATATACTAGATATTATAGTATGATACACTAGACAGCTAGAGTCTTGATCAATTCACAGATAGAGAATTAAGTGTTTGAAGTTTTTCAATATTAAAAATCAGTATATCATTTGTAATTAGTTTCACTACCATATCGGATAGGGTTATGTACTTGTAATTTAAAGCAATTTGAATTGACACAATGCAGACAAGCGAATCTTTGCTCTTTTTGCAACTCTCGTTATTGCCTTTTACTGCGTTGGTTTTTTCCACAAAACCTGGTACTGATATTTATAGGGTGAGCATTCCACATAGGTTTCCTATTGGATCAAGAACATTGGAGATCATCATAGCACATTGTACTTTCTCTACAGCAGTTATGAAGAGTTCTTTTATTGTTTTCCGCTCCACTTGTTTAAATTTTCTAACCAGGATATACGTCGTCTCCCGGTCCTCTTTTTCCTTACACTTTTCCTTGTATAACCAATCACATCAACTCATATTTTTCATTTCTTAGTATATAACCAAAGTAGCTCATATTTTTTTCTCGTTTATAGTGTTGAGTATTTTTTTCTTTTTCATCTTTTTTAAATTTTCCGTATTTCTTTCATTCTTCATTCTTCGATAACACCACATCTCAAAGCTGGCAAGTCTTCTTTCAGCTGCGTCGGTAACTATCCAGGATTTAACTAAATATAAAATGGTAGGGAATACGTAGCATCTCAAGATTCTATTTCTAATTTCTATTCCCAGTTTTTTATTGCATAATATTGCTTTCGTCGTATCGAAAGTGCTTCTGGCTATCTCCATGCGTCATTTTGTTTCAAGGTTGCGGTTCCATTGTTCATTTGGCCCACATCCTAACTATTTGTATGTGGGTACTTTCTCGAAAGCTTTCTAAAGCTTTCTCCTTATCGTAGATTGTTTGGTTTCTAATATTGTTTTTACTGACAATTAATAATTGTTGTTTCTTTTTGTGTTCAGAGCCATTCCATACCTGTCCCGGCACTGTGTAGTGCGATGAACCAAAACTTGAAGACCTTATCTGCTGTCCGCAGGAAGTATTGTATCGTCTGCATATCTGAGATTATCCACTAGTGTTTCGTTAATTGATATGCCTTTATTGTTGTCTTCTAGCGTCTCTTTAAATATCTCTTTTGAACGCGCTATCTCAGAGTGAGGGAATAGTACACATCGTTGTTGTACTCCTCTTCTTATAGTTATCTCTTTAGATTTTTGTTCGTCTACTTGTAATATGGCTTTCTGATATCGGTGTAAATTTGTAATGATTGTCACATCCTGATCATCCATTATTTTATTCCGTAATATTTTTGCCAGCTTTCTGTATTGTATTTTGTCAAAGGCTTTCTTCGTTCAGTTGTTAATTTTCTCCTATTTATAAATGAAAAAATATCGTTTTATTGGAAGTTACTGAAAGTGCTTTTTCCAAATAATCATTATTTTAGTTGTACTTATTTAGAATTAACCAGGTAAATATCATTACTTAAACAAAACCTCGTCTAAAATTTCATAAAACTTTATTGAAACTAAATATGAAAACTCTGTTTAATCGTATAATACTAATAATATTAATTTTGGGATCAAACTGTTACTTGAAAATATTTTAAAAAAGGTATCGCGTGATGCTGCACTATTTGTTGAATGATGCTTAATTCAATGGTGCAATAGTGAGCTTTGATTTGGCTTCTTAATGATGAAGGCGTAAAATCGGCTGAAGTTTATTCGTAAATAAGTATTTTAAAAATGACCTAAATATAATTATAATTAGAAACATAGTAACAATTTTCTCTTATGAGAGATAATCTTTAGGCTCTATATTATCATGATTTAGCGATCACTGACTACTACTCGCTGTAGTTGCAGTGTAACACAGTCAATTCGACTAATCAGGAGGAAAACTTCTTGGGCATGGGATTTAAAAGCTAGATATAAATTATGCTCAGCTAAAAGTGTCTTAATGTAATGAAAAATAGGTAAAAAATAGGTTAAACGCGGTTTTATTTTTATTTTGAACAATTGGTATTTTAACCCTTAACTACTGACATGGATGTTTCAGGACGTAGACTCTGACATGCGGTATGTCATACCGTTGCCTATTCTCCTTTGTTTTTAATATGAATTTATCTTATATCACTGTATTTGTTTTTTATATCAACTACGGAATGATTCTTTACATTGCTGTAGCATAATATACTGCTACAAGTAAAATAAACTTTACTTTTTCAAGAATATTATGAATGCATGCTTAATACACTCGCGATCATAAAATCCGGGTCATCTTGAAAATTTCAAGTTTCTTAAATATTTTTGCCTCTGGTGCAATAATAACCTTTTTTTGGCTAATGTATTTTTTATCGGGCGGACGTAATTTCGGCCGGAAAAAGAGCAGGTACTAAAAGCCGGTAGGTAAATTCGGCCGGAGGTTTTAAGTTGCTTTCTTATCTCATAGGTATTTTCGGCCGCAAATCAAATAAAATAACAGAATGCTTTATATTAAAATATTTCTTTATTTCAATAAAATTATTACATCAACTTATTTCTATAAATTAAGTAAACTATAAATTTTTAAAAAACGTTTTGATGTGATACAGATTTAACGAAATTAATTCTAGAAATATTGTCAGATCGAAGCATATTTACCATGTTTTCGATAAATTTTAGTTTGTTTTTTACTTGTTTGTCTTTAATTTTTGCTGGAATATTTAAATTTTTTATTTTTAAATATGCATCGATCTGACAATCTTTTAATTTTTCTATAAAAATAAATATAGAAGGGTGACTTGAATAAAAACTAGAATTAAAGTGCGAATGGAATGATTCGCAGGCATTTGTGGTTCTTTTAATTGATGGGTTTTCATATGCCCATATATTTGGTGGAAAATGAGATTCTGGCGCTATGTAGTTTTCTAATAAATAGTCTGCGTATTTATCTATAAGTTTATGGTCCGGTTTGTATGACATGAGATCAAATATGAAACAATCTTCAACTTCAGAGGGGTCTAAATAAGTTAGCCCAAAAGTATGAGTAAGCCATTTGCTTTCCTCGCAGTTTTTATCTTTATACATTTGGGTTAACCCTAATGATTGTATTTTCCTATACCACGCCTGGTGCAAGTGGAATCTACAACCATTTAGTTTGGTTTTGGGAAAGACAACTTTTAATGCGTTATGAATTGCGATTTCAAAATCCACAAATACCTCCTTCGGTTCAAAAACAATATTATAAAGTTCAAAAATTTTAGATTTTACCAACAGAAAAAGTCTCATATATCTGTCACTGGTCTTATTGGGCAACAGACAATACAAAAGAGGAACATAATGCCCATTTTCCAGTCCATGGATGGTAAATAACTGATAAAAATATTTTGTACAATAAGAAAATGTGCCATCCATGTAAAAATCTTTCATTTTACATAAACTTATTATATTTGTATGGCAAAAAAAAACAATGATATTATCAGCTGTGCTGTTAATAAACAAAAAATTTTCACCTGTTGTGGTTTTCGGTCCATAACTATCGAGTACAGAATGTACATCGTGAATATCCTTAGGCAGGGCTGGTAAGAGCTTACGGCGGCTGTTGTACAAATTTCTTCTTATTAGACTGACATCTATCGATGACAAATTCTCTGGCAAATGATTTGAAAGAACGCTTTTAATAATTTTTGAAGGTTTCTCCGATATGTCTTCCTCAGCTTTGCGCTTGCATGAAGTCGTCACTATTTTTCTCTCCAACGTAGTTTCATCGGACTCGTGGTTGTGGATTAATTCACTTCTAGTAACTGTGTATTCCGCACACGCGCTATCTCAGAGTGCTAAACATCTTAAATTTTTCTTTATACACCTCCAACGTACTTCACCACTTTTTAATACGTCCTGTTTACAAAACTGAAACTTTTCTACAACTAGTAAGTCACAACTGCGTGAACTCTTAATTACTGAAACAGATGCCATCGTATACAAATAATATATTTTATGCTTTCTATCGACTAGTAGCTTCAAGATAAGTTATAATACTGACTAGCTATAATAATTTTATACCTGTTATTTGTGAATTTTATACATTTAAAGGAATAATCTTAAGTAGGTACAACATAGTTATTAGAATAAAGAGATAAGTAAATTAAAGATATTTCCGACAGGTACACAGGATTAGGTATTTCCAAATAAATACACAATTAATATTTTACAGAAACTATGAAGCGTAATTACCAATATTTTAATCTCATCGTAAACATCAACCCCTCGGCCGAAATTACCCCTGTCATAAATGGTACCCCTTGATTTATGCAGGTAGGCCAAGGGATTACCGGCCGAAATTACGCCCGCCGTTTTTATCAATGTTTGTTTTAAAAGAAAAAAAAAAGGTTTTTTATTGTTTGTATTGAAAAAAAAACAGAAAACAAATCAAATTGTTGATAAAACAGACATATGAAAAAAAAAATGGAAAATACAGAACGTGGTAAAAAATCAGTAAAATTTAAATTATCAATATCGTGCATTGCCTCCCCTTGCTCTAATAACCTCTTGCAGACGACGGGGCATACTGTCAATTTTTCTCCGGATTACATGTTGTGGTATGTTATTCCACTCTCTCACTACTAACAGATCCTTAAGCTCCTGTGCGTTGTTAGGAGGAGGTGTATGGGTTTGAATACGTTTTTTCAAATCGTCCCAGAGATGTTCGATAAGATTCAGGTCCGGAGATCTAGCTGGCCAGGGTACCCTCATAATTCCAACTTCGTCCAAGTATTACATACTGATCCTGGCAACGTGCGGTCGCACGTTGTCCTGCATAAAAACGGCGTTTTCTCCAAGCCCTGCCATGTTGGGCATAACATGTTCTTCCGGAATCTCCGTAATGTACCTTCGTGCAGTTAGGGACCCATTTTCGATGAAGGTTAATTCTGTGTGGAAGTCGGAAGATAAACCTCCACAAGCCATGACCGAGCCTTTACCAAATGGCATCCTTGGAGCAACGCAAGCTTGTGAAAATCGTTCACCGGTTCTCCTCCAAACTCTTACACGTCCATCGGATCCAGTTAGGCAGAAACGGGATTCATCTGAGAATAACACTTTGCTACAATCGTTAATTCCCCAATGCGCGTATTGTCGAGCAAAAGTTAGTCGTGCAACTCGAGGCACCCGGCGAAGTGGCGGTCCTGTAGCCATTACCCGAGAAGATAGTTTGCTGGTTAGCAAACTTACCTCCTGAAAGCGTTGAACCGTAGAAAGGCTCACGCCAACAGTTCTTGCGACTTGCCGTTGAGTGTGACCGTCTTCCACAAGTGCAACAATTTGTGCCGTTTTAACTAAATTCAAAGGCGTTTTTAGGAAAAAAAAAAAACAATAATAAATCTTAATAATGACACTAATAAACACTAATGGTGGCAATAATAAACGTTTGTCCGTTGCATTTGAACAGAAAGTCGAAGTACAAACTAGACATTTAAAACCAGCGGAGTTACAGGTAGCGTTCATTTTGGAAAGTGTGCACTTTACCGCTAAATCGGCACTATTGGAATTCTTTGTTACAAAGGAAACCTCAACAATTCTCAGAAACATGCATTAGTTTGTATTTGTGTTATTATTATTTACGATAAAGCTCGTTAAAAATGAAATATCGGCGATTTTCAAGGTGACCCGGATTTTATGATCGCGGGTGTATTTAAAAAAATGGTGGACGTTACTACAAAATCGTTTATAAACTAAATTAAAAGAAAAATTGATTACTTGTGACTAACAAATGGTAAAATAATGTTAAAAGAAACAGACTAATGATTTTAATTTAATGAGAAACTAAAATACAAAATTCTGACAATAACCAAAAATTACAATCAAATAACTAGTCATTTTGCGCGCAAGGTCCACAATTTTTCTTTGTACACTGTAAGCACACTGGTTTTCCACAAGAAAAGCACACATAAAAAGTCTTTTGCTTTAATGCACTTGGGCATAAGTCACACGTCTTCTTTTTCTCAAGCCTTTCTTCAAAATCTGCTTCTTTTTGGCGTTTTTGTCCTAGTATTCGTTCAATACCACATAATAATTCTCTCGGAATTCTGGGATTTTCGAGTCTTCTTTGTACATGAGGTTAAACTAATTGTTTCACCAACTCCTTTGTGTAGTTTAGCCTTTCCATATTATCTTCTTGTAGTGATTGGTACACAACATGCGAATTAACAGCAGCTATATCAATGATGCGGTAAAAAATAGTAAGTGGCCATCGGCGAGAACGACGTTTTACAGAATATTTGGCACACTTGGCATCTAAAGTATCGACACCTCCTTTCGTACGATTATAATGAGCTATAATTTCTGGTTTTCCAGTAATCTGATCCGTGTATTGAATGGTGCATCGAAGAAATAAGTAAAACAGCCCTTGATTTTTTTGGCACATGGGAAATTAGGGATAAACTTTTCGTAAATCCGTAAGTGGTTGAATTTACTTGCCTACATCGGTGTGGCTGGAATTTCGGAGGGATTTCCCGTTTATTTTTCTTGAGGGTTCCACATACGTTGACTTCTTTACTTCTAACTGCTTTACTAATTCTATAGAACTAAACCAATTATCAGCTGTGATATTACGGTTAGTTCCATAAATAAGTTTAGCAAGCCGAAGAACAGATTGAGTTGGTTTATTCATCTTCTTTTCTTCCTGAGATAATTCAGTTCCGTCAGTGTCCTTGCCTCCATATATATAGGCATTGTATAAGTAACTTGTTCGTGCATCAGTCAGGCACATTATTTTAATGCCATATTTCACAGGCTTATGAGGCATATACATTTTAAACCTACACCTTCCCCTAAAGCCGACCAACATTTCATCAATATAAACACATGTGCCTACGGAATACAGTTTTTGACAATTTGATATGAATATATTAAATATGTTACTAATGGCTGCTGTTGGATCTATCTTTTATCTTTCTTCTCTATCCAGAGGGTTATCAAAACGTAAACATTTTAGAAATATTGCAAATCTTACTTTTGACATAACACATCTGAATATATCTCTACCAGTGCCATCTGTAGCAAATATAGAATTTATATCTTCGTCATTGGATTAAAAAGCTGATGAGTACCTATAAAAGCAATCCCAAAAAGGCTTTTAGTTATATTTCATCATTTACATTTAGTTCTGGTCTATTCATTCTTTTATAGTTTTCACGAATTGCACGTAATTTATTATTTTTGTCCATTTACGTATTTCTTGTATTATATCCTAGAAATAAGAAAATTTAAAAAAAATGATGAAGTTTCGTTTCTTACATCTCTGGACCTCACAGCTGGTACTTTTGCTACAAGGTTGTGTAACGGAGTTCTTACATTTTTCGAGGGTGCTGTAGTAGACCACTTAAAACGATTTTTGCCATAAAAATATGACTTACCATTATCATTTAAATGATATTCGTCTTCAGAACTTTCCGAGTGCTCACTTCCGGTGTCGTGTGAACTTTCAATACATACTTCTTCGCTTGCATCGTCAACATCACTATCACTAAAATATTCTAAATCACTAGGTACTTCGTCAGCCAATTGAGATAAAACAGCCTCAAAATCATCATCTGAAAGCTTTACAGTTTTGCGGCTAAATTTAGAACAACTGGATGAACTTGCTGCCATACTAAAGGCAAAAGAATACACTACACTGCTTTTAACTATAGAAACGTAAATACTGACATGCGGTACTTGATACCGCAAGAAGACTTTATGTCAACGTAGCTCAAAGACTAAACGTGTACTAAAACTGCAGCAGTTGAGAGCAGGTACAATTAAACCCCACTTGAAGGTACACAGATGGTGTTCTAAGAATCTTTTATAAAACACGTATTACAACAAAATATATTTTCGGCTCGGTATGGCATACCGCATGTCAGTGGTTAAGGGTTAAAAATATAAAACATATATTATTCTTAATGCCGTTGTATTATGTCGTATTTAAATTATTATGATACTCTATACTCCGCAATATTTTAAGTGCAACTAATAGAGACTTCCCAATATCCAGGAGAAGACCCCTCGTTTTAATATAGTCTGCTCCAATTTACAACAAAACAAACCAAACCGGACTTCACCATTGAACTATATTAATATTCCAAAGCTATACAGGAAATATTCGTAATGAATCTCACGGATGTACAGCTAGGATTTTACAAGAATAAGCTTGTGTCCCTATAACAAAAGCCAGTCATACAATTCGTATACCATCTTGCTTTACGTTGTGCAATAATTTACCAATTTTGTTTCATCGTTATACCGCTGCTTTCTTAATATACCGTTCCCGAGAATTTCTGTTAATCATAGGCGGATATATATTTCTTGGATTTATTACTTATTAAAGATATTGCTGAGATATAAAATTTAATTTAATTTAATAGTGGTTTAACCAAAATTTGACACAAAAATAATCCTAAGTGTATTTAACTGTACAACACTCTTCTTTTCTCTCTTTGATAATATCATCACAATTTGTATTCCGTCAAGAGAGATAATTTCAAATTTTGCCTTTAAGAGCTTTATATTGTGAAATTAACAGTTGAATTAATAAAAACAATATATTTCTCTGACTGATCTTCTATTTGGTGATAGTTATTGAAAAATTGTACCGCTGATACTTCATACACGGACCAATTAGCCTTCCTTATATTTCATTTATTCTTCGGGATAATTTTTTAAAATAAATTAGTGTTTTTAATCTCTATACAGATTATAAAATGATTTGATTCCCGAGTGTCTCCTTATATAGACCAATTAATTTTATTGACTAGATGTGGCGTAACAAATGTAACAACGACAGCTGAGTTATTTTGATCTGGTTGGGTTAAAATAGTAGGTTCTCCATTATTAATTACTATAAAATTAAGATCATCTGCAGTTTTAACAAGTTGTAACGTTTTGGCGTTTCCAAGTTGTGTTCTAATTGTATCACTATACTCCAGTCGTCGAGAGACTAAAATGCCACTCAACCTCTAAAAATCATACGAACAAGCTGAATTTTGCCGAGAATTATAATTTTGGGACCCCAAAAAAGATTCAGTAAAGTTTACCACTTTTACCCCCGGGTTTCCCCATTCCCCCTAAAACCCCCGTAGCGGTGTAAAAACACAAAAAAAATCGATTTACCAAGAATCTGTACGCCGTAGAAAAAAATGTTTCGAATAAAAAAATGTCGCTGAGATAATTTTAAACAAAAATGTTTATTAGCACTTTTTGTGTAGAATTAACCGTTCGCTTCAAGCGACTGTTGCTTCAAGCGTTGTTTTTGAGAGAACTGTTCATTTTACACAAAAAGTATTAATAAACGTTTTTGTTTAAAATTATCTCAGCTACATTTTTTATTTGAAACATTTTTTTCTACGGCGAACAGATTCTTGATAAATCAATTTTTTCCGTTTTTACCTCCCTTCGTACGGGGATTTAGGGGGAAGCCCGGGGGTAAAAGAGGTTAACTGTTTTGCATCTTTTTTGGAGTCCCAAAATTAATATTCTCGGCAAAATTCAGCTTGTTCATATGATTTTTAGGGGTCAACTCTCTGACGACTTGACTGTTGTAACTAGATCCCAAATTGTAGGATGAGCATTGAAATCTCCACCCATAATTAGTGGAACACTGACCTGTGAAAATATGTTTGTTCAATCGTTTACTGTCCTTTCAGATTTAGGAGGTGTGTATATATATATATATATATATATATATATATATATATATATATAGAAAACTTAGTTTAATTGTTTCAAATTTAATTTTTTGAGGGCCCGATCCTGATAGTATATCGGAACGGTGTGTTTATTTTTGGCTCTCCAAAATAGTTTAAATTAAGTGAGAACAAGTTTTCAAAATTTAACTACGCTTTGTGAAGTTATTAGTGATTAACTGAACTCACTTTTGCTAGTCTGTTAGTACAGTTTTACTGTAAATTTCACCGAAAATATATAATTAGTACGTATTTAACATCATTGAAAATTTTCATATCCATATTTGCTTGACGATAAACAAAAACATTTAATTACCATTGACCTGTATCTCCGGCCGGTTTTTTTCTGGCGGCGGACAGGTCTGTCTTTAGGAATGTTTAAACATCAACGAATATGTCGCAAATCAATGAAATAAATTTACCAGACAATTCTCAAATGGATAATTCTACACAAAGAAGTTATTCTACTGCACTAACACAACAAAAATTTCCGTCAAAACGGCAAGCTATCATTTTTAATTCCATTGAAGATGCGAAAATACAAGATTATCTCCTCCCCCTGGGAGAAATCATCCATCCAAAAATATACTATTCTGCTCTAGATTATCAAACAGTAGAATATGTTTATATTTATCATCTGAAAATATTGTAGAAAAATTCATGAATGAAAATAACGGCAACATTGAAGTTAATAACCAGATTATACAAGCTCGACGGTATATAACTCCCTCCGAAAGAATCATTCTCTCTAATGTTTGCCCATCCATTCCTCATGATGTATTAATTAAAGAACTTGAATCCATGAAGCTTGTTATTCTATCTACAATGTCCTTTTTAAAAATTGGTGCACCGTTACCCGAATTTAATCATATAATGAGCTTTAGGAGACAAATCTTTATCAGCCCAACAGATCTTACAATTCCAGAATCGTTTTTAATTAATTACGATAATACTTCATATAGAATCGTTTTATCAAGCGGCAACCTAAAGTGTTACAACTGTAAACAAAATGGGCATACGGCAACTAACTGCAAAAACCCTATCAATCCAAACCCAAATCCTACTTCTCCAACCACAGCAGAAGAAATCTCAACTTGTAGCCCTCCAGAAATATTAAACATCACACCGACATCTACTTCAAGTCAAACAGACACCCCAACTACAGAAAATCAACTAAATGCATATAAAACAAACTGCGAAAGAAACTACCTTACATATGAAAATTGAATCTTCACAGAACAGTTCAAAAAGAACTATTGACGATACCTTAAGTCCTTCTCCGCCTTCCAATGATACCACTTATAAACCGAAGTTTACCAGTCCAGCAGAAATACCATTTAATCCTAAGAAAAAACAAAATAAAGGTAAATCTCTAGAAGCATTCATAAACCAGCAGTCACCACCGTTTATTTTAAGCTATGTCCAGATAAAAGACCTATTCGACAACATAAAGAATTCACCCGATCCACTTACTACCGTTTAAAATTATACAAACAACTTTACAGCTCTTATCGATATGTTAAGCAAAATATATCCCTATACTCAAGACAGATCTACAAAGACACGAAATACCAAATTAAGAAAAATTCTTTTAAAAACACCTACAGATGCAAATCCCACACGACCTAGTATCCGATACAGACAGTGACTGCTCACAAACCAATCATTAAATAAATTTATTTAATAAAATAGAGTTCAATAAATTAATACAGTGGAATATCAACGGCTATTACAATAATTTACCTATGCTACAGATCATTCTTTCAGAACAAAATCCAGATTTTGTATGTTTACAAGAGACCAATTTTAAACAAAATCAAAATATAAACTTAAGAAACTATTTGTGTATTCTTGAAAAAATAAAACAAAATCTGATAGAGATAGAAAATTGTAATAAGGAGGTAATCTTTATTTGGATCCCATCACATAATGATATTAGAGGTAATGAAGAAGCAGATAAGTGTGCGCGTGAAGCCGTCAATTCAGCTGACTCTATTATTGTGAAATACGTGATAGCTAGTGATGTTTCAAGTGTTATCAAATCGCGGATCCTAAGTGAGTGGCAAAACCGGTGGAAATTTTCAGTGTCCAATCTTCGGAATATTAAACCGGACATTAAACCATGGAGATGTTTCCCCACTAAAAGAAGGGATCAAGTGACAATAACTCGTCTTAGATTAGGCCATACCAGTGCCACGCACAAGTTCTGAATTACTAAAGAATCCGAACCAAAATGTGAGCAGTGTAACGTTAAACTCTCGGTGAAACATGTTGTTGTAGACTGTCCAGTTTTCTCCACAGCAAGAATCAATTATGGTATCTCAATAAACTTAGAGAAAGCACTTGGTGCAAATTGTTTATTCACAAATATGTTAAACTACTTAAAAGCTATTAATTTTGTTAATATATAATATATTTAATATTGTAAATCTGATTCTCGCTAATAACCTTCGGGTTGATGCGAATTTGTAAATAAAAAAAAAAATTAATTTTGATACCACAGACTTCTATTTCGGTATTGAAGGTATAATTTAGTTTTAGTTCACTGAAGGTAATTGTATTGCGAATTAGAATAGCTACGCCTCCATAGCCGTCGTCTCTATGATAAGATTATAACCATTAAAAGAATATTAATTAACCACGGTTCTCTAATGAGCACAATATCCATTGTTTTATTGTTAAGATATTGCACTAAACTGCATTTATTTGACATAATAGATCTAGCATTTCACTGACCTATTTTAAAAACATGCTGTACGGCCATTAGGAGCTAGTATAGTTTATTGTTTCTAAAACGTGTTTCAAACCTGTGATTATTGTCTTATCGTCTAACATTTTTATATCTTCTATTAAACAAATATTTTTAAAACTATTACATAAATTATAATATTTGCACTTTTTGTAAATTGGTTTTTATTTTCTACATTGTAATAGTTTGGTTTATGTGTAGCCGGTAAAGGTTGGGTAAGTCCGAATCTAAAAGGGAAAAAAGTTTGTGTATTAAAGATTATATGATAGGAGAGTTTGGTATCCTTTTTTTTCTGTGGACACATATATATATATTTAGGGATTTTACAGTATTTACTGCCTTTCCTCGTTCAACCGTTTCCATCTCTCTCTGTTGTTCCATTCTCCATCGTTTAGTCCTCTCTTACTCTTGGCGTCGTCTACTTCGTTCCTCTAGGATTTTCGGAGTCGTCCTCTTTTCCTCCTTCCTATGGGGCTCCATTCGGTTATTCTCTTTATCCATCTGCTGTCGCTAGTTCTTCTTACATGTCCATACCACTTTAGTCTTTTTTGTTCTATATATGTTAGTATGTCTGTTTCTATTGATGTTCTTTGCTTTATTTCGTCATTACTTTTCCTATCCATTCTTGTTACTCTGCAACATCTTCGCAGGCATTCCATCTCTGTTGCTACTATCTTACTGCTGTTTTTCTTATTTATGATCCAATTTTCAGCCCCATATGTCATAATACTTAGCACTAATGTTTTATAAATCTGCGTTTTTGTCCTCATATTTAGGTGTCTATCCCACCATACTGAGTTAAGTTGTCGGATTGCTGTTTTGTTTGTCCTAATCTTTGTGTAATTTCTTCCTCTGTTGTTGCCTTTTTCGTGATTATAAACCCCAGGTATTTGAATTTATCCTTTCCTTTGATTGTTACGTTGTCATCAATCTGTAGATCTTCTATGTCTTCTTCACTTGTAGATAGGTACTCTGTTTTCGCGAGGTTAATATATAGGCCAGCGTTGGTATATTCTTCTTGAAGTTTCTTCATCCTGTAGCTGTGGACACATCTGAGCTATTATTCAATTGGGGGATGTTAGCAAATAAGGTTTATAGGTATCTGCGCTTGACTGAGTTGAAGCAGAATTTTTATTACTTTTTGGTAGTATAGGAAATTCTTGTTCATTATTTTCAAGTAAATAAAAAGGATTTTGATTCGTAAAACTAAGAAATGACTGTTCACAGAAATTTTTTGCTTCTAAATAAGTAGTTTTTTGTTCAAATATTATACTTTTAATCTTTCTTTGTTTTTTATAAAAAGGACACATTTTCGATATTGTCAAATGCCAAATATGGTTTTCACAAGTTTTCACTCTATTAAAATTCAATATATGTTACAATAGTCGTTATTTTTTGTTTTCGTAACAGTTTATGTTTTCTCTAAGTGCGAAAGAGTAACTTGCTAATGTTAAAGAACAACGAAAAAAAAAAATAAAAAGGCTTTTGGTCGACTTACGATTTTCGCCACGTTGTGTAATTGTGTTATACATCAATAGACCAAGCGACGTGGAGGTCGTTTGGTCTAGTGATGCGTAACTAAAATATCACTTGTGGGAATGATTCGTAGGCCACAAGCTATTTTTTTCTTTTTGGGTATGACAATAAAAGTCGTTGTTTTGAATATTTTATATTACCTAAGACATTATTCAGAAATATAAAAAAATTTGAATTCAGTGTTGACAGTAGGTACAATTTTATGAATATTATGAAAATAGTAACTAAACATTACTCCTCTCTTATTTCAAAGTCTAAGTCTCCATCAAATCCGACAATGTCATCTTTTACTGTATTGTTACTGAAAACGAAGCGATACAGAGGTTTTGCATCATTTGGTATAAGGTGCATTAAAGATCTTAAGTCGTTAACCCTTTCGAGCCGGCATCAGGTGAAACGTAGTAGTTTCCCAGTACGGGCAAAGTCAACAGTTGCTGATTATTCCGCTTCCTGGTCACAATCAGTAATTATGGTGCTAATTACATATATTCATTTTTATTTATTTTTCTCTTCTTATTGGCGTTATTAGAAAAAGAAACAAGCTAGCTACTAAAAAAAATCATTTTTATTTGAATTAAAAATTCATAAAGAAGCAAAAGAACTAAAAAATGTGCACAAAATAACATAAATTCTAATTTTGAAACAAATTCAACAATAAAGAACTCAAAATTTCAAAATTGTATGATATGGTCAAAACAACTGACTACACACAAAGGCACATTACACTTTTGACACAAGTACGTTGTGTCTTTACTAATTGTGCGTTTGGACTCTGAGATAGCGCGT
>NW_027312825.1:0-25765 GCF_040954645.1 Diabrotica undecimpunctata
CGCGCTATCTCAGAGTCCGTTGTAAGAAATTACAACCAATGTTTGAAGGTCCATATACAATTGAAAATCAGAATGGACTAAATAGTTATGTGTTAATAGATGCAGAGAACAGACTAAGAGGCATATTTCATATCAACGACATTTTTCAATATCATGAAGAGATTGAATAATATTTTCTATACCTTTAACACAAATATAATAACACTAATAACTTACTGATATATCCATTTTATTCAATAGACTTGATTTGTTAAATGATAGATGGTAGATTTCATTGTTGTGAATAAATTTGACATCATACTTGTTGAATTGTGTACATATGGAAATTGTTTGGTACCCTAAAAATCATAATTTGGGGTTAGATACAGAATTGATTGTGTAAATGTCTGTATAAAAAGTGTAAAACTTACCAATTTATATGGATGAAAGCCTTTTGAATGGAAACAATTCCTAGATTTTGTCTATAAATAAACAGAACACAATATCCATTATATTTTTAATTAAGGTTATATTTTATTCTCTGATAAAATCCATTCTCCATTTGACATGACAGTTTGACCATAGAATAGCCGAACTGTGATCCGTTGTTCTCTGTTTTGACATAGACAGCGAACAGGGATGTATTTAACACATTTTAAATAAATAAAAAAAAATTTGATTTATTAAATTTAATAAGGTATGAGAAAATTAATATTTAAAAAAATAATAAGTAAATTATTTATTTTAAATATTATTTTTGGGGTATTGTGACGATTAGGGTTTATAGAAAATAATTTATAAGTTATATACTACATAATATTAGATATTTGGTTGTTTTAAATAAGTTATATACTAGAGAATTTAATAAAAATATATTTATGTGAGGGCATTTTTAATAAATTAGCATAATAATTGTAAAAAGTTGTATTTTAATATTGTAAATATATATAAGTGAGCCATGTGCTTAGGCAACCAAAAATACTCTCGGAGATTGACAGATATTTATACTCTGAAGTGACGTTTAAAAATATTTACGAATATAAAGTGGGTTATAATAATATATTGTTTGAAATGTGTATTTTATTAAATTAGAATGTTAAGTTACTAATTTAATTATATATTCTGATCTGAAAAGCCTAAATGTAAACAAAATTATTAATAGAAAAGAATGGAATTCTCTGGATCTCCGGAGATGGCCATGTTTGCGAAATGGTTTGTTCCAGAAAATTCATACAAGTATGAAATAGAACAAATTGGAACATGATCTCTTACGAGATGGTTCTAGAATGTCCAAAAGATATAAATACCCGTGATTTGGATTCAAGATGGCAAGTTTTGAAAGTTTTTAGTCAGAAAAGTTGTAGATAGTGCAGTCAGAAGAGTTTTTGGCAGTTTTTAAGTTTTTTAGTCAGAAGTCAAGCAGTTTATTATGAAAGTTAGTTAGAGTCAGTGAATCAAGTACAAATAGTCCAATAGTTTAATATAGTGAGTTAAATGAAGATTAAAAATTATGCATATAATTTAATGCACATTTATAATTATACACAAATAATTATTGAAGATAAAAAAAGGTATATTGGAAGAAATTAAATTATATTATGGTTGGAGATTAGTATAAATCAACTTATAATAATTGGATATTGGTATATTGAAAAGAAGAATAAATATAAATGCTGTTTGCTGGTTTGGTTGGTGGTGTATAGATGCTGGTGAAGAAAAATATATCTTAAATTGGTAGAAACTGATAATTGAAAAAAGTAATTTCACAAAAAACAAGGATAACTGAAGTACGAAGACATTCAGTGGTGATTAGAATCTATATACTTAGTGGAAAATAGTTCATTTAGGCATTCAGTGAAAGAAAGGTACAAAATTTTGTTAATATAATTTAGTTAGTGTCATAACAATTTCAATTTTGAAGATAGTTTGTTTAAATTTTAGATTGTCTATAGAATTTAATTAGTTTTATAAGAATATCAGTTTAAAGATAGTTTATTTTAAATTTACATTGACTAGGTTAGATATATATGTGTGTTTCATAATAGTTATAATAAAGATAATTTAAAAAAGTACTTACAAGCTAATTCTTTGAGAACCGCGATAAAAACCCTATATATTATATTATTAAAAATACTCATTGCTCATCATTCAAACAAAAAACACATCATAACAGTATATATATATATATATATATATATATATATATATATATATATATATATATATATATATATATATATATATATATATATATATATATCATTTCGGTTGTACATATTTGTGTGTAATTATACTTCCAAATCCGGATTGGTAGTTTGTGGGTCGATAGATCCATCTGTATATACATAAGTATGATTACTAAACATTCAACCACATTCTGCTAAAAACATTTAATTAGAGTTATTTTCGTATTTTTCATATTCTAGGCTTTTAATTGTAATAGGATATAAGAGAATTTTTCTTTCTACTACATATATGAGATTAATTTTATATCGGATTATATTTTTCGATTTTTTGAATATGCCTGTATATGCTAATGAGTTGTCAGCATTTACAATAATGTTTTTGGTTGACATATTTGTTAAATATTATTCTAGATATGAATGTATGCCACTTTGAATTTATTTTAGTTTGAAAACCACCAACAATTGAAGTTGCGAACTTTTCATTGCGATTTGTATTTAATATTAGAAGATGCGCAAGAACTTTGCCATCAAACTGGGAATATATGGAGTGGTATTAAAGCTTTCCTAGTTTGAAAAGTTGTAAAGTTTAATAGGCTACGTCTTAAATTTTATGAAAGATTACAGACATTTTATTATGAGTTTCCCGATAGATAACAATATAGCGTCGACTTGACTGGCACTGTTAAAATTGTAATCTCTTTGATTTTTAATAGCTCTACTGGTATTAGGGAATATAAAAGATACAATTGTGTTTTAAAAAATGATGCAATATTATAAATAACCAAATCTCCAAAGCAGTCCAGATCGTTTTCAACACTTCTGTTAGAATTGTTTTTCGTGGCCACTATATAAACAAAATCATTAGTATTTACTAGTACTTACTAGTACAGTACAATATTACTAGAGTTTGTTTATTAACTAGGAGGAGTAAACTAAAAAGTCAGATTCACACCCAAGAAAGTTACTAGAAAAGTCACCAAATACATCTTTTTTTTGGTTGATTATCTCGGCCTTGCGGTAATCCAGTAATCAGTATCGGACAACCTCACACGTTGATTCTAACCTACCTAACTTTGTTTGTTTAGTTTATGTTTGAATAATATTTTTTTCTAATTCACTTTCAATGTATATATTTTTTAACAACAAGAGAAATCATAAGATTTCCTACCTGGCAAAACGTCTTATTTACGTCTGTAAATAATTATTTCGATAATTATTGTCCTACGACGAGATAGATTTTGTTTCGATTTAGAGCAGTGAAATATGCCACTCTGATGATACCTAAAGAGGTTGAAATACGTATAAGCGGCTTGCCGCTGCCCTGCATTGAAATAAAAATCTAATACCGTTATTATGTTTTATTTCTTTAATCTGTTTGGAGTACCAGAAACTAAATTCACTACGAATTTTGACCATGATGAACCGCACGTGGAATGCATATTTTAGATTCCCTTGCCGACTAATTCATCAATCTGTTTGCTTTACAAGTTGTAAAAAGCACAGTGGTAAAGATTTGAATTCAGTTTCGCCAGGTAGGAAATCTTTGGTATATATCATTTATGTTAAATATACCCCTAATATTGCCATTCTCTATGTGCCCTAATCTGTAGCTGTTAAACTATCTGCTGTTTGCACGACATATGGACCTTCAAATACTGGCAGCAATTTCGCACAAGCACCGTTATTCAAATTGGACACCCTCAATGCTCTTACCATTACTTTATCGCCTTGTTGAGATGTTACAGGTCTTCTTCGTCGTTGTCTTTGCTTTCTTTGGATGTATTTTTCTCCACTTCTCCTTAATCTGTTTATTACTTCTTCATATTCTCTTTCTGTTGGTTCTTTCGATGGTCTAGGTGGCATTCTTCCCTTCATCACATACATCGGAGATTCTCTGGTGATTGTGTTTTGAATATAGTTTATGTATTCTTCTACTTCTTCCACCTTTCTATCCCATCCTGTATGTTGTCCATTAGGTGCAATTCGTAAAAACTTTGTTACTTCCTGTATATATCTTTCGGATGGATTGCTCTGAGGATGTCTGATGCTTATAAATACAGTGTCTATTCCTTTTTGTTTTAGCTCACCTGTAAATCTATTATTTCTAAAATACGTAGCATTACCTAGCAGTATTTTCCTCGGTGTCCCAACTTCTTTTACAAAATTGTCTATTTTCCGTAATTGTTCATTTCCTTTTGTTGTTCGACAGGGGTATAATTTTACAAATAAAAAAAAAATATCCACCATTACCAAAATGTGCTTATTTCGACGGGGAGTTCTTATCAGTTTGCTCAACATATCAATGGCTACTAGATCTAATTTTTGGCCAATGTTATATTTTTAGGTATGTTTTCATTTTTAAAATTCCTCGATTTATATTTTTGGCAGACCTCACATTTTTTTACCATGTCCTTTGCCAACTTATGGTCGCCTTTGCAAATATAATTCTTTGTGTCTCGGAACACAAAAAATATTTTCCTGCTTCCGACGTGTCCGTTGTTTCAGTGTATATCAATTAATATTTTGTTAGCCTGTTCGTCCGTAATCATGTATAGTTCTCTTTCCTCTGTTTTTTTTATGTAAATTCCATTTTCTTGTGTTGCTCTGTTTTTTTCATGTTCTGTCAGATTCTCTTGGTCTCTCATGATCTGCTCTAAAGAATAGATTCCGTCGTCGTCTCTTAGAATGTTAATTCCAAACTGAAATTTCGTTTTTTCTTCTTTTTTGAAATACTTATCCCTGGTGAGAACATCGGCGATGATATTATCTTTTCCTTTGATATATATGAAATCAAAAGCATACTCTTGTAGTAATAAAGTGTATTCTGTTATCTACTACTCTACTGTTCATAATGTTAACGAAAGCGGCATCATCTGTTTCAATAGTGAACTTTGATCCCAATAGATAAATCGTAGTCTATTCACGCAGACAAGAATACTGGCACATTCTAGCTCGGTTGTGCTATATCGTCTTTCGTATGTTTTTGTTACTCTGGACACAAAGCATATTGGATCTTCTATTTCTTCTTGTATTTGGGACAAAACCCTGCAAACTTATTCATCGAAGCGTCTGTTCGTAACATAAACGGTGCTGTGTATATCGGATGGCATATCTTACTTCCACGAGCAAATTCAATCTTAAGAGTTTGAAATGCCTAAATTTCCTAAAATAGTTTATCGTTCCCAAAAATCCTCTCAGTGTCTTCAAATTTGTTAGACGTACGTATTCTTTACATATAAGCTTGACTCTCTCTTCATCTAGACTTATGCCTTGTCTGTCTAGTTTGAACCCCAAGTAATTCACCTCCTTTTGAAAGATGTTTTTGCATTTTCCTATGTTTAATTTTAAACCTGCTTTATCCAATTCTTCTAGAACTAGCTTTACGTGATTCATATGGCTAGCAATACGATGGGAATACATCAACAAATCATCGATATAATGTAAAACAAACTCACGGTGTTTATTTAAAATTGTGTGTAATGCCCTTACCAAAGCCGCGCATGCACTTTGTAAACCAAATGGGACTACTCTAAACCTTTATACCACTCCGTCGACAGCAAAAGCCGTGTAATCTCTAAATTAATTGGCTAAAGGAATTAACCAGAAACTATGTTATTGTCCAATTATTAGTGTCCAATTTAGTAAAAAAAAACTAGATCCTGTGATTCTACCAAACATGGAGTCGATACTTCTTCCACATCTTTCAATTATGTTATTCCTCAACATGTTATCTATTTCTTGACCTACATCTTTTCTATATTTAAACGGAACAGAATATGTCTTCGAGCAGAAATTAGATAAGGTTACTCTATTTTCTGTATTGATTAATCCCGTATGTTCTGCCAATAATTTTTTTAAGTCATACGTCATTTCTTCTCCACAAACTATTGATGTCTCTTCTTCTTTGTCGCAATTCCTTGATTTTTTACACATATTGAACTTAACTTCTTTCTCTTCCTCCTCCCATTTTTCTTCTTCAAAAACTACAGTTTCTTCCTTCTCCAATATTTCAACTTCTTTTTCCGTCATTTTTGTACCCACCTTATTCGGCGCAGTACTGGCATTAAAATTACCTTCTCTAGTATTTCGAATTCTACTTCATTTTTTTACAATTGTGTCCACCTGTATCGGCGTTACACTTCTTTTCTTCATATTTCTTCTCCTTCTCTTCTTCCTCTCTTCTCTTTTATCGGTATCCATAGTTTGCGATGCCACATTTCTCATTCCATTAGATTAAATATGCGTTGTCAAAACATCTACTTTCGGCGCTGTACTGATTTTCTGTTCTTCTTCTTTTTCCTTTAACCCTCATCCGGACACTTATTTTTTCTGACGTAGTAGGACAGAGTGTGTCCGTCGGACACAGGGTAACAATATTATGGTATTTCATGTTATAATTAATAAAATAT
Source organism: Diabrotica undecimpunctata (assembly GCF_040954645.1). Classification (NCBI taxonomy): domain Eukaryota; kingdom Metazoa; phylum Arthropoda; class Insecta; order Coleoptera; family Chrysomelidae; genus Diabrotica; species Diabrotica undecimpunctata. The sequence goes on from NW_027312825.1 coordinate 6,575, forward strand.
GCTACAATTAATTTGAATTTTTATTTTTAGTAAGTAAAGTAATAATTAGTGAGTGCTTGGCCTATAAAACATAAAAAACAACGCAAATCTTAATCTATAATTCTAAAGTATCTACAATGATATGACATTTTATTACTTTCTTATGCAACTAATACACTCATGTTTTACACTGTTGTAGTCATTGCAAACGTTGTTGCTGCCACTATTACAAGTTTGTTTTTCTGTTCTTGATTTTTTTAATATCTTTTTTTCTGTATTGACTGAGGTGTGGCAGTTGCTTCTTCTGCAAAGTTCGCCATAAGGAATCTAGTTGATTTAGACAGTCCTACGTTCGATCTGCGGATAATATAGGGCTTTATAAGTTATTCTGCTGTTTCAATTATGAATAGACGTCTTTTTTCGTGTCTTTTTATGTTCCAGTTTGGATGCGGGTTGATCCAAATAACATAAGTTGCTAGACAGCAGACATCTAACATATTCATAAAATATGCGAAAATCCAACGGTTTGTTTAACGTTTACACATATATTGATCCTTTATCTGGTTGAGCGAGTCAACTCCACATTTTATTATAGTTTTTGTTTTATTATAGTCGAGAATTATAATCTCTTGGTTATGGTTCATCTCCTCTCTAATCTTATTCGAGTAATGCATTGTTGACCCTATGACACTTTTCATAGGCTTAGGCACGTATGCTACCAATGTTGCCTATTTTGTACAACCAAATGTAGAAGACAATGGCTCCTTGTTCTTACATGGTTGAAACTCAGGAGGAATAAACTTTTTATGTTTTCTAACTGTGCTAACAATTGTTAAACTATTAGATAGCATATTATAAGCAATATCTAAGTCCGGAAAATAGTTCTCACATGGTACGTTTCTGTTGGTTTTACGACCCAAACAAGTAGCTACTTGATTACCTTCTTTGCCGAGATATGGAATCGCATTTAGAGGATAAAAATTTCAGAGTCACATGCCCACAATCAACTGCTCGTCGATTGTTATATTTCGGCCTGGCAAATAATGATTTTTCAAATTTAATTGTACTTGATTCCATATATCTCGTATAGCAGCTAGTTTATCTTTTTTACGTCTCTTGGATCTTGTCGTTTTGTCGTCGAAACGAATAAAACGCAAAAGCTCTTTGAACCGATTTATACCCATAGTGGCTCAAAAAATCTGTGGTCCATAAATTGAATTCCACAAAGTTTCATAACTTGCACAGTTTGATTTCAGATGCCGGGCGGTAAACAGGAGACCAAAGAAAGCATACATTTAAATTCTATCGTAGAACTTACATGGTTTATTTTGCAATAAACGATGAGCCTCTAGATTGGTGTAAGGGACAATGTCATCCACAACATTTTCAGTCAAATATAGGCGAAATGTGTCTAGTGGGTCTTCAATGCGTGTTCCATGTGGAAGTTGTGTAGTGGTTCTTTTACTAAATTATGAACTCGTGTTCGTCCAGTCAGAAAAGGTTGTGATCACCACTCAGTTTTATCTTTAGCAACACACATTTCTGGTTGACTGTTTATGATGTGTTGTTCAAAGCTGAAATTTTATCATGAAGTATACTAGTCTCAATCTACGTTTTATTTTATACTTACTTATGAATTACTAGTCAAACTAGTCATAGCTTGTTTAGTACTTCACGTGACCGACAGTCGATAAATATTGATAACCAGTGGCGTAACCGCATCGAATAGCAAATTGTGTCCGACAGACACGCACTGTCCGGTTACGTCAGTAAAAATAATTTTATTTTTTTACATTTTATTTTGATTGGCTTAAAATATTAAGTTGTTGTCTCCAATAAGTTTATTTTAAAGTCGACAAAGTCCTAATTTTTGAGGGTAATAATATACTGCGATTTTTGAAATATACAGTAACGTATCTATAAGTGTGTCCGATGGACACACCTTTTCCGGATAAGGGGCGCACCTTATTCGGCGCAGTACTGGCATTAAAATTACCTTCTCTAGTATTTCGAATTCTACTTCTTTTTTTACAATTGTGTCCACCTGTATCGGCGTTACACTTCTTTTCTTCCTATTTCTTCTCCTTCTCTTCTTCCTCTCTTCTCTTTTATCGGTATCCATAGTTTGCGATGCCACATTTCTTATTCCATTAGATTAAATATGCGTTGTCAAAACATCTACTTTCGGCGCTGTACTGATTTTCTGTTCTTCTTCTTTTTCCTTTAAACCTTCTTCCATTATATCCTCTCCAAATTTTGTATATTTGTTTGCAAAACTAATTTTCGTTCCATACTTATCCAATGCATCCACTTCAATAACAATATCATATTTTTCATGTCCTCAATTATAAAACAATTTATCAAATATTCTTTATTTTTAAATCTCAATGTGAAAACAATAGCCTCATTCGTAGTCTAAATCTTTTTTAAATTACTAACCTTATTCGAGAAATATTATACTTTTGAGAATTTAGTCCTAAATCATTTATCAATTGTTTATTAACTAATGATTCCTCTGAACCAGTGTCCAAAAGTATATTAACCTTCTCATTTTTAATATATCCATGTACCATAACCAAATTATTTCGCACGTGTTCAATCTTTTTTTTCGCTAAAGTGATAAATTCCCTAGGGTGAATATATATTCCTGAATTCAATTTTTTCCCAGTGTTTAGTGAGTACCTTCCCAAAAAGATGGCCCTGCTCTATTGTTTTCTACTTCCACATTGCCTATTTCTTGGTGTCCTTGTTCATCTTCTTCTCTGATTAAACGTAGGTTGTTTATTCCTCTGTTTTGCGTTCTTCCTTGTCCATTATTGTTGTTATATTGGTTTTCTCTATTAAAATTTGCCCGTCCTGGATTCTATGGTATTTAATTATAATTTCGAGAATATTTTGATTGGGAGAGTCAATAATTTTACAGATCTAAGTATGGTTTTTCACAGAAATTTGTCTTCTAATTTGCAAATAGATCTTATATTCAGCAAAGCTATGAAATGGCTTTGTTTCATTAATATACATAATAGAGATTTTTGTGGGATTGCATCTCTAAAAACTTACACTTTTATCTGCTCTCAACTTGAGAATTCAACTCTGTTTTGTTTTCGATTTACTCAAGCATGTATCAAAAAGTTAGAGAAGATTTTTGAAATACTGTTCTTTTAAACTGCGTAGACCATATTTTCATTCTGGTGTGATCAATTTCTTGAATCTAGATTTTTTCCTACCAGAAGAGTTTGATTAGTTAATTTTTTTTAAGCTTAATAATCCAATCTCTTGAATTGCTTCAGCTAATTTGTTTTACATATTCCTTCCTGTTCACTGCTTTAGAATTCACTTTTTTATGTTTCCCATCACTTTTTCATGTTTTTCATCACAGAATTAATTATGCTTCAAATATAGGTGTGGTCCTACTTCTCATGCGTACTAATTAGTTACCTCATTAGATAGGTTTGTTTAACTTATGTACCAAAATCTTTAGGTTCTATTTGAAGCACTAAAATACAAAATAATACTTTTTGTAAATGAGTGTGCACTTGCAATTTCTTTAATGCCGCTTGTATTATTTCGTCTATTGTATTGTAAAGAAAAGTGGGCTTAACGAGTCACCCTGTCTGACTCCGCTTTGTACCGATATACACTGTGTTAGTTTTTCAATTATCTTCGCCCTGTATTCAATTATGTAAGTAGATGTTTTCGATGATTTTTGGAATATTGATTGATATGTTTTTTATACAGTAGGTGTAAGACGTCTTCGACTTGGATGCGATAGAAAGCCTTTGTCAGGTCTATAAAACATAGATGTGCTGGTTTATTGTACTCGATGGCCTTTTCTGTGATTTTTCTTAGTACAAATACTGCACCTACGTAGGATCTTTCGGATCTGAATCCTTGCTTTTCATCTGATAAAGTTGTTAGTTTATTGATTTTGTTGGTTAGGACTTTTGTTTTAAGCTTAAGTGCGGTGTTCAGTAGATTTATATCTCTATAATTGTTGGAGTCTTCTTTATCTGCTTTCTTGAACATTGGTATCATTATGCTGTTTTTCCATGCATCTGGTATCTTGCAGTGCAATAGTAGTTTTTGTATAAGTTTTGTCATGTAGGGTTATACTTTCTCCTCCGTGTTTTAGAAGCCCGTTGGTTATTCCGTCTGGTTCCGGTGACTTTCTATATTTGAGTAAATTTATGGATATCTCTACTTCTTGAAAACTGACTTCTATTTCGTGTCCTAATAATTCAGGTACGTTATTGTGTTGAATATTATTTTCCTTTTCTTTAAACAGTTTCGTCAGGAATCTTCCCCATTCGTTTCCTGGTATTTTATTGTATGCCTTTAATTCTGCCATTTCTTTCCGTTGTTTTCTTATGATTCTCCATATTTGTTTTTGTGTAGCATAGAAGTCGCTTTTCATCCTTTTTGTAAACTGTTACCAGTGTTTATTTTTGGTTCTTCTTACCAAATGCTTTGTTTTATTTCGTATTCTTCTATAGGTGTGTCGGGATTCTGGAGTGTTTGATGTTTTGTATTTCGTGTAGGCCTCTCGTTTCTCTTTACATTGCTCTTTTATTTCTTTTCTGAACCACATTGTATTGTTGTTATTTCTTTTGTTCAGTATAATCTTTTCCTAGAGCTTCTATTGTTGCTTGTTCAATTTGTTTTAGCTGTATCTTCTGTGCTAGCCTCCTTTGGTACATTTCTCTTGTAGAGTTGTTCCACAGTGATTCTAAATTGAATTTTTCCTCGGTGGTTTCCTGTAGAAAATGTTTTGGTATTATTTTCATTATTATTTTTGCTAGTACTAGTTTGTGTTCACTCCCTGTGTCTGCTGAGTTTAAAGTTCGTATATCTAGAATCTGCTTTAAGTAGATTTTTCTATTAATGACTATAAAATTAATCATATATTTGTGTACCCTAGAGTTTTCAAATGTATTTTTATACTGAAGCTTATGGTCAAAAATGTATTATTGATTTTCAGTTCGTTAAAAGCACAGATATTAGCCATGAGTTCTCCATTTGCGTTGACATGGTTTTTATTAAATCTTTGTTTTACTCCTGGAAAGATTTCATTTCCGATTCGTGCATTAATATGCATACGAATTTATGCATAATTTCTTCATTAGGTATTTCATCCAGGATGGTTTGCAATTGTTCGTAGAATGCCTCTCGTTTCTCCTTAGGTTTGCAGTCCTCGGGGCTATAAATAGATACAGCATTTAATTTTTGCTAGTCGATTATGATGTTCATATGTATTATTTTTTCTGAGATATAACGGCAGTTATTTATGTTGTCTTAAAAATTTTTATGGATATACCTACAGCTTTTATGGATATATAAGATCAATTTTTTTAAAGAAAACATGGTACGCCAGAGAGATTATTCTAATTAAAAATTATTTTTGAATTCTTCGTTTAATTTGTGACAATTTTTTTTTTCTCTTTTTTTCATCTGAGGCATCATTTTTATACAGAAAAAAAAATAAAACATTAACGCTTATTTTTTATTGCTTTAATAAATATATTCCCAATAACTATCTGATATAATAACAACAGGTGAATATTTTAGGTCTAACTTAATTTCCAACACAGTTAATCAAATCCAGCTTCAACGATATGCTTCACAACTACCAGGATTATACACATATATACACAGATACATCTAAATCAAATGAAAATACTGATGTTGCAGTCATAACTTCAACGTCGACAAATAAATACAAACTCCCTTCAGAGTACTCCATTTACTCTACTGAACTATACGCTCTATACCAAGCCACCCTTTCTGTCAACGCATCAAGTAATACCAATTAATAATATTAATAGTAAAGACGAGGATCGGAGACACCAGGTAATATTAACGCGACTTCGACTGGGTCATACGCGATTAGCTAATAGCCATGTGTTTTACAACAAACAATACCCAAGATATGATAGCTGTGAAGAAAATTTAACAATCAACCATATGTTAGAGAAATTTTCAGCATAAACGCCAAAGCGGATATTATACAATATACCCCACAAACTAAGTGATATTTTAGGTCTACAGTGCAATATGTCAAAGCTAAAAAGTTGCTTAACTTCAATTAACATTCTAAACGCTATCTAAAAATATAAATGTAATGCAAATTATTGTGCGCTATTATTACTTCGCTAATAACCAATTTGGCTAATTCGATTTTGATAATAAAAAAAGAAAGTGCCACGAATAAAGTTTTAAATATGCATTGTCGTAGTCATGCAAATATTCCTGGTACCTATACTTCCTATTTACTTATGTAAAAATACTTTCAGTTAATCTGGCTGAAATTTTGCAGATAGGTAGTTTTGGTCATACTGATAAAAATTTCTCAGTACCCGAAGATAAGTATGGTATAAATTTCTACTCATAAGCAACAGTACAGTGCAACTTTTTTATATGACAAACGTACTTAAACAAGAATCTGCGAAAATCAGTTTAAAAATGAATTTAAATAAAACAAAAGTAATGATGGCAAATCAAAATATTACAAACGAGTTAGTTGGAAGTAAGATCGAAATTGTCAAACAATATTTACATCTAGGTCATAGTGTAGCATTTTTATATGCTTTCGTATATATTGAAATCACCCCGTATGTATTAAAACACCGAAAAAGTATTTTCAATCCTTTTGCATCATTGGAGTCGATAATAAACACATTTTAAAGTTTGTTTATATATCAACAGATGCGTATTTCCTTGGTATTTTCTTTGATCGTTAAGCCGCTCAATATTGCGCCTGAAATAAACATCCACTTAGATCGTTGAGAAGGTTTTGCGGGGAAGAGAATTAGATCACTCTCGCTGGAGCCACTATCAAAGGCAGTTGGTGTCCGTGTTAGTCCGAATTTTCTTCAAATTCGCAAATTTTTTTTCGTTATTCCTTTTTTATCGGGAATTAGTTAGTGAGTAGTTGAAAAGGGAGTTGCATATTTCTTATTTTAAAGGTGGTTTGGGAGAATCTTTAAATAGAAAAGACGCAGGCGAGTGTCGGCGTTAAGAACCGGCAAATTTGTTCTGAAAAACTGATTTATACTCAATGTAATGTATCAGTTTTGAAAGAGTAATCACTGTTTCTATGTTTCTAAGAATCTAAGAGATTTGTGACGTTTACAACAACTTGGAAGGATAACCACATGTTGCCATTGTGTTCAGTTGTATTCCAGTTTTTAAAAAGCCGAGTGTCAAATTTTGCGTCCCAGTGAACAACTTCCAGCCTCATTTTGTTTATCCTAAGCCATTTCAGAATGTTTCCGCAGTTTCTAGGTGCATTTGTTTGGTTTGCAGTGTAAGTCCAGTTCCTAACCGCAGACAGTTTTAAGAAGTTTTAGTGAAATCCAGGTAACTTCTTTTGTTAAACTTTTAAATGAAAAATAAACATTTTCTAATAATAATTGCTTTTATAACAGTTTAAGAAATTGTAAAAATTAAAATTGTACATTGTTTCATTACAGGTGGCGCAACCAGAGAGGTGGAAATACGAATGCTACTCGGCTGGTGACACTACCAAACTGGTGTAATATATTAATGTATGTGTAATATACACTTTACAAGTATTAATTTAGCAGCTTTATTAATATATCATTTGTTAAGAAGCAACATACATAAAGTTACACATGTTTAACAATACTTAGTATTTTCTGATATTGTATGGTTAATATGAAGAATATTTTCTGTACATACTATATACAATATATAGAATACTTTTATATACGTAGATAACGTGATGTTATAGTAATTCTAGCGGTTATCTACTGAATTTGCAGCTAATTTGATTTAGTTTTCCCTTCTCTAATTTTAATAGTTATATAAGCAAATCAAAAGTTTTTACTTTACTGTTTGTGATCTAGTTACTAACTTTTATGTCGACACTATGTTAGATTATAAAAGTTTTGTAATTCTCTCGTTGCTATTGAATCTATTTTAACCTTCTGTTTTCATTGCATAGGACGTGAAATGAACCTAAGCGACTTCCAAATAACTTATTCTATTATCTTGAAATTAATTTTAAGGGAAACAATTTCCCACTGCAATATATTACAATAATTCAATTTACGATTCAGGGTGATCTTAATTGTCTTATTTGTCAACTTGATGCTACATAATTACTTGTGCTTGGAGTTTCGAGGACTGTAGTCGTTTTAACTGAGGAGTGTCACGTTCATTTGATGTAAACAGTAGTGTTTCGAAATAAGTTGTTAAGAACTGGTACACGAATTGTATTTGACGAGGACATATTTAGGGAGGCAACGGTAAACATTTAAGCTTTCGGATTAAAGGTTATATGAGTATTGCGTATTGTAAATAATAATTTATATATCGTTTCAGGTTCTCTGTTCATTTTTTGACATTAATAAATGTCAAATACAGTCAATTTTTTTTATTAGTGAAATAATACACTTTTGCCTTGTAAAACCCGTTTTGTCTGACCCTGAATATAAAAGATAATTATATTTCAATTTATTTTACAATCATTGAGGTTACAGTTTTGATACGATAATTCAAAGTGATAAGGTACTAAATTATTAAAAACTTAAGATGGACCATGCGGGAAGACCTCCAGATAAATTTCCAGATATTATCCGAATAGACGAAAAAATAGAATCTATCTATATAAAAACTACGCCACCTAGAAAAGAAATCTGAACGACAAACATCTGACATTTAAATCATATTTTGTTATTGAAACGATACGATTAATTAATAACACTAATAATATTAAGAACGTTTTAATATAATTATTAATACTATTAATTTTTTCGCAAAATTGTCAAAAATATTGATTCCAGTCATTTTAACCCAGTATCTGGATTGTTGCTCTCAGGCAACATCATCTTTATAAGCACCTAGGTCAGTTTCTACTATATATATCTATTATCTGATAATGGTAACTGTAAGCAACAAGTCGTGTTTTTTATATAAAACTGGTGGCACCATCTAGCATTCAATAGAGATATTTGAAAAAAAGAATTTAAAGTACAGAGTACATAAGATACCAGTAGATGTATGTGTAAGTGAATGTGCCACAATTTTTATTGCCAAATATTGCCAATTATATAAACAAAGATTGTTTTATTGTAATTATGAGCTATTTTTGATGTATACGGTAAGTAATTATATTATTTTGTTGAATAAAAATTATGTAGCTCTCACGCAACATTGTCAGTTGAGTAATTGAGTTTTTTTTTCAGTATAAGATTTCACTATAAAAAATTTAAATGAAATACCAACTACCTCTTTTTATGGAAGAAGAGTATGAAGATAAAAATGTCGTGTATTGTTCTTGTCGACCCTAATCTCTCCGATTTGCCTGACACGAAGGAGTATGATGAAGAAATTGAAAACAAATGAAAATGCCGCAGACTCAGATGAAGATGATGAACCTCATAATCATCAACTGTTGACCGAAGAAGAGGCTAATGAAACGAATGAAAAAGACGAGCATAAAGAACTGCAAAGAAACCTAAAAAAAAAGTAGTGGAGTCACTATATTATAACTGGTCTGAAAGTGACTTAAAAACCATTCTATTCGAAAATCCAACTATAGACAATAATGCAGTAGAGGTAGCCTTGCCTCTTAAGTATTTTACGAGGATTTTTCACTAAATCTAATAAAGAATATTGTATTCCAGACGAATTTATACAGTACGCAAAAAACTGGGATAAGTGTCAACACAAACACTTCCGAAATAACAGACTTTTTTCAATTTTGATTTTATGGGGGTAATACAGTTGCCAGCAATTGAAGATTATTGGGCCACTTCTTCAAGAATTCCTCTTGTGAACTAGTTAAGTCTTTGTCCAACACTGAAAAGATCAAAGTAAAGCAAGTCCCTCCATCTAGTACGTAAAATACAGATATCCTAATTCGCCATACTCTTGCTGTAAGACCTGATGATGCTACTAAAACAGATGCGTCATTAGGTCACTGGCCACTTTATACCGACGCGCTATCTCAGAGTTTTTGAAAAATTGGCTATACAACAGTGCAGTTTGAAAATGTACCATGCGGCTTTCTTTTACACTGAACAAAAATTGTTTTTTATTATTCCACCATTAGAATTATGCCTATATTTATAATTTTTTAGTCTTAGGCGCTTTATATGTAATAGTTTTTTTTATTATATCAATAAAATGTCTTTTAGTTAAACAGTTCTTTACATGTGATTAACTAAATTTTGAGATCTTCATTAGTGAAGTTAGTTAGTACCAAATAGTGTTTCTTATCTGGCAATGTTGATTCTAGGCAACGCTTTCAAAAACCACTTTCCTCTTGCTCTTTCTGATTTTTTTGTACCACAGGGTGTAACTGAATGTTATATAACAAAATAATTTTACATCTATTTTTGGTGTTGCCAGATACCATATATTATTGGTTATTTCCACAATACTGTTTTTAATTTTAAAAGTTCAAATATCTTATCTTATAACCTTTTGTTTTTTTTTCTATTTAAAGAAACAAAGTCGCATCCACCCAAAGGTTATTAGCGACATTCCTGTAACATTTGTAATAATATTAAATTAACATTTTTTGTAACAATCAATCATTGTAACAATTAATTACAATTTGTGAACAATTGAACATTTGTAACAATTAATTACTTAAATTTTGTGTAACATATTTATAGATTTTAAGTAACCTAATAAATTGTTCGGAACTAAACTTTTGTTGAGGAGTGATTTAAGGTTATTTGGCAAATTGTAAGACTGTCTTTGATTTACATATTTAGGACAGTCTATCAAGAAGTGCTTTATACTGTCTACTGTATTGCATGTTTCGCATTTTGGAGGTTCACTATTTGAGAAGAGATAGGCATGAGTATACCTACAGTGTCCAAGTCGTAGACGTGTAATAATAGTTTGGCATCTTCTACTTCTGGCTGTGGACTTCCATGAAAAAATATCACTTTTGATGGTTCTGAGTTTCGAACTAGAGTCATTCCACTTCCGATTCTACACACTTAACACCTTATTTTTGAAATAAACTTTTATATCGCCTGCGATACTCCGACACTTTGTTTCTGATACGTCACTGGTGATAGCGTTACGCGCACTAGTATCTGCTTCTTTATTCATTCTATGCCTATATGAGATGGTATCCATAGGAAGTGGACTCTTCTGAAATTTTCTTGAGCTTTCATTAATTCGGCCCTCATAATTTTCTCAATGGGGTGTTTAGGGTATACATTTTGCATAGCTTTGACTGCGCTGAGAGAGTCAGAAAGGACTAGACAACAAGGGATGTTTTTAATATTTACTTGCTTGATGGCTTTGAGCAAACCAAATAGTTCTGCAGTATATATGCTGGAATTTAGAGGAAGTTTAAATTGAAAAGTGTCATTTGCTGTTACCACTGCTACTCCAACGCCAAGTTCACCTTTGTATGCATCTGTATAAATTTTAATCCACTCATTGTATTGTTGATCTAGGATTGAATTTAGTTTAACTTTAAAAATAATAGGACTAGTTTCATGTTTATTATATATACTTAACGCTGTAATGACTTTGGGCTGTTCGATAGTCCAAGGTAGATAGTTATTGGTATTCGTTTGAAATACTGTTGGGAATTGAATGTTCAGTCTGAAGCTATATAATCGGATTCTCTCGTAATAAGGTTTGGGGGCACGGGGCTTATTATTGTAATAATTAATATATTTGTTATTAAAAGTATTACAGTAGAGGGGTTAACCTTTTGTTTTGTTTGAACTAGGATTACGTTGTCTGTTTCTTGAATTGCTGATTAAAACTTTGGTGCTGTTTTATTAAATTTTTTAAAAGAAACACAAATCTAATGCATATATGTTACCTTCTTGAGTTAAGATTAATTATTTCTGTCATACTAGTTATATTCAATAACAATAAGAGTGCTGCTAAGTGACAACCGACGGAAATGTCCCATTTTCAACCTCAACAGTCAGAGGAAAAGTCCATTTTTATATCTGAACCAATTCTTTTACACCATATTACCACAAACTGTCCACTTTTGCTCTTTATCAAATTGTTAATATATTATGGATCTTTAATCACTGATTAGAGGAGATAATCTCAATAACTTATTTTGACCAAAAAGTGAAAATGACCGGTTTTGCATTAGACCACAGATATAAAACACGTAAACAGATTCACGTGCTCAGGTGCTTAGGAATGGACCCGATCTCAAATAATTAAGGAGAACCTGAAATAAGTAGAAACCTTATGCTGGCCAATAAAGCCTTTTTCGGCATAAGTCACACATATTCAAATCGTGAGATAAACAGCTCAAAAAACAGTCGGAGTCTATAAAAGAATAATCAGGCATATAGCAAGTTATGGGTGAGATTTTTTCAGTTATGGGTGGTTTTTTATAGATGCAGTTCTTTGATTTTTCTTGTGTATTGTTGCGTTGATTTTGGACACGTTAGATCTCAGTGTATTGGTTGTTTTGAATGTAGCTGTAATGTTGCACTTGTTTTTTATCCTTCTCCCTTTTGCTGATAAGTATTTTATATATAGTGTTATTGACATGTTTAATTCCTTTCTTGTGCATGTTTCTTTATTTCTTGTCGTATTTTTTGGTTTCAGCCTTAAATTTTGTAAAATTTCTTTTTTATAAATGACAATGTGTAGTCATTTTTTGTTAAAATCTTTGTAAGCAGGTTTTTTCGTCCTGAAATATGCATTTATTCGGAATTTATCAATCATGATTGAATAATTTCCTTTTTGATATTTATGTTGTGGTTTTAGTATTAATTTAAATATCTGTTGATGTGGGTTGGTTTTCTGTAGACTTTGGATGCATTTCTTGTGTCTTTTTTGGTATTACATTCAGAAAATGAAGTAAATATTTGCTTTCTGTTTTCATGGTGAATTTGATTAATTTTTCTTTATTGTTGATGTACATCAGAAATTTATTCAGCGCTTTTTGTTCTGAGAGGCTAAAACTCATCATCTACATATTTCCGCCATACTGTAGGTTGTTTGTCTTGTTTGTGTACAATGTTTTGTTCGAAATCCTCCATAAACATATCTGCTATATTTACTATTTTGTTTATTCTTGTTTAAACCCAGCCTGTGAGAAATAAGAATTACGTTCGGCTGTAACAATTCATTAAAGCGAGGTGTATTAACTCAAGTAAAACAGGAGTTACTCCACTCCGCTCCAATGCTCCAGACCATCCCTTTTCCCCTTATAACACTCTGATGCGCGATAGGAGTACAACTATGACCCAAATGCTCTTCATGTGGGAGTCCTGGGTAGTAGAACTCCAACATGGTTCCCTAACCGATTTAAATTCAGGACAGAGTAACGCGCTTTTTTTTGTAATCCTCTAGTGACTTGTCTGCGAATCTAACATTGCTCGCTTGAGCCTCAAGCCTCCGCTCCAGACTACGTCCGGTTCGAAGACTTGGTGCTTAAGTGGTTGGCCCTACGTTTTCGGGTTTTTTGTTTTTTATTTATTTTTTTGGTTGGCCTAGACCAGGGGTGGCCAACCTTTTTAAGTCGAGTGCCAATATGAGAACAAAAAAAATTTGGCGTGCCACTAAAATTTTTCGACATACTAACATTAATAATATACGGTACAATATGTATTTCTTATGTAAATTCCACATTTTTCCATTTAGTCAAGATAATGGAGGTTTAAAAAATAACGTAATAAGTAAAACATAACAACAAACTTACTTTATTGTTAATAAAAATAAAATAAAAACGTTAAACAAAAAAACTTAAATATTTTCTTATTATCTAAAATTCAAATTATTAAACAGTTACTTATTTAATGTGGTATTTGAACTTGTATTTTTTTAATTAATTCATCTATATTGGGATTAATTTCGGAACTAGCCAACAGAATTAGATTTTTTAAATGCATGTCAGTTAATCATGACCGATATTTTGATTTTATTATGTTCATAATAGAGAACATTTGCTCACAAACGTACGTTGAACCAAATCTACAACAATATCTTAGAGCTAACTCGTGTAAATTAGGAAAATTGTTTGCTGGTACAAATTTCCAAAATTCAATATAATTGGGATCAGTAACAGTTGAAATAATTTCCCTATATTTGGTTTTTAGTATAGTGTGGTTCTGTTAATCAATAATTTCGATCTGTATTTCAGCTGAGTAACAATTGATATCTTGCAGAGAAATAGAAAAAGGATTTATGAAAAGGTCAAAATTCATTTTGTCTTTTTGAAAATCTTCAAACCGGGTATTGAATGAACCTAGCAAAATAGATATAAAGTTTTTAAATTTCTCATAATTTGGAGTTCTACTGACCTTGTTGGCTAATTCCTGCATTAATGTGAAATGTGTCAATCTCTGTTCTTCAAAATCGTTACAAAAAAGCATAAGTTTATTCACAAAAGAAGATATGTGACCAACTAGAGTCGGAATTATACAATTTTTTCCCTGTAATCTTAAATTTAATAAATTTAAATGTCTCATAATATCAGTGAGAAAAGCTAAATCCCAAAGCCAATCTTTATCATTAAGTAACGAGCACTCACTGGGTAGTTCATTGTTTTCTTGCAAATATTTTAAGACGCACTCCTTCAAGTTCCAAAACCTTTCGAGTGCATTTCCTTTGGAGAGCCAGCGCACACTGCAATGGAGAAGTAACTCTCCATCTTGCTCCGTTTCTTCCGCGAACAGTTCTCGAAATTGTCGTCGATTCAATGCCCGAGCTCGTATTTTGTTAATGCGTGTTAACAGCGTGTTACAGGGTCAACAACAGATGACATGTTTAGGTCCTTGGCATAAAAAGCTTCCTGGTGAATAATACAATGGTACTTAAAAACTTTTCTTCCCAAATAGTTTTTCAGTAATGTAACAAACCCCTTTAGTCCACCAACCATGCAAGGAGCTCCATCTGTACAAACACTATCTAATTTTGACCATTTAACTTTGTTGACTTCGATTACGTTTTTAAGCTGTTGAAAAATGTCCTCTCCTGTTGTTGTGACTAGTTGGCGCAAATCCAGAAGCTCTTCGGCATTTTCAAAATTATCATTGGTATAACGGACAAAAATGCTTAACTGCGCATTTTCTGTGTTGTCACAACTTTCATCCAACGCTAATGAAAAGAATTTGCAGGATTTTAATCCACTTATAATTTGGGAAACAACATCCTGGCCCATATCATCTATACGGCGCATGACTGTATTTCGGGATAATGCAATATTATCGACCATATTTTTGATTTTTACATCTCCCACATTTTTAGCAAATATTGACAGATCATTTTTAATTATCTCCTCTCCATCAGAGTAGGCTTTTTTCTTCCGGGCTAACAGCAGAGAAAGTTCATATGATGTTTTAACCATAGTTTCCATTTCATCACTTCTCTTCTGAAACAGTGACTGTTGGCTGGCTAGGGTTTTCTTTTTTTTTTCAATAAAGTCGACTCGCAAATGTGAACCAATAGGATATTTGTTGCTGAAGTCCTTATGCAGTTGTTTATAATGTCGTTCCAGGTTAAATTTTTTCGGAACTGCTACAGACAATCCACATATCAAACAAACAGGCTTTGAAGTATTACGATTAGTAAATAAAAATTGTTCTTCCCAAGCAGGTTGAAAATCGCGAATTGCAATATCATCTTCGTATTTTCGTTTTGAAGTCGAAGGCTTACTCGTGGACATATCGAACAAATACTTTTAAAATTTTAAAGAAACAATGCGCGATGACAAAATGTGCACATACAACGGGGCAGTTTAAAATAAACTAAGCAAGGGTAACCATGATATAAGGATACAAGATATGATATTGCCACGCACTAAACTCGTACATTTCGCGCATAACGTCACCTTGTGCTAAATTTTCAAAATGTATCCATGCTGAAACGAACTGTTGAAATTCTAATATAATTTAGTAGATGTTTTATTTACTACGTGAATTTAAGCTTAAATATTTAAACTAGTATATTGTAGAAAACAACACTTTTTCCATGAGAGTGAAGTTTGATGGAGCGAGCCATGGCCGAATGCCACAAATTGCAAACCGTGGAATGTGATTTTCATACACAATATATATATATATATATATATATATATATATATATATATATATATATATATTGATACGATTAGGGTTTATAGAAAATAATTTATAAGTTATATACTACATAATATTAGATATTTGGTTGTTTTAAATAAGTTATATACTAGAGAATTTAATAAAAATATATTTATGTGAGGGTATTTTTAATAAATTAGCATATAATAATTGTAAAAAGTTGTATTTTAGTAGTTATGATTTTGTAGATATTTTTAAGTGAGCCATGTGACTAGGCAACACACTATACCCTCCATTCCTAAGTGTCATTTTAAGAATTTTACGAATATAAGTGGGGTTATATTGTTTGAAATGTGTATTTTATTAAATTAGAGTGTTAGTTACTAATTTGAATGTTTATTCTGATCTGAAAAGCCTAAATGTCAACAAAATTATTAATAGAAAAGAATGGAATTCTCTGGATCACCGGAGATGGCCATGTTTGCGAAATGGTTTGTTCCAGAAAATTCAGACATGTATTAAATAGAACTAAATAGAACATGATATCTTACGAGATGGTTCTAGAATATCCAAAAGATATAAATACCCGTGATTTGGATTCAAGATGGCAGTTTTTGGAAGTTTTTAGTCAGAAGTCAAGCAGTTTATTATGAAAGTTAGTAGATTAGTTAGTGAAGTCAATTGTTCACAGTTTTAGTAAGTCAGTCAAGCAGTTTAATAAGAAATATGAAAGTTAGTTGGAGATAGTCCAATTGTTTAATATAGTGAGTTAAATGAAGATTAAAAATTATGCATATATTTAATGCACATTTATAATTATACACAAATAATTATTGAAGATTATAAAAGTATATTAGAAGAATATTCGATGGACATTGGAAGGAATTAAAATTATATTATGATTGGAGATTAGTATAAATCAACTTATAATAATTGGATATTGGTATATTGATAAGAAGAATAAATATAAATGGTGTTTGCTGGTTTGTTTGGTGGTGTATAAATGCCGGTGAAGAAAAATATATCTTAAATTGGTAGAAGCTGATAATTGGAAAAAGAAATTTCACAAAAACAAGGATAACCGAAGTACGAAGACATTCAGTGGTGATTAGAATCTATATAGTGGAAAACAGTTCATTTAGGCATTCAGTGAAAGAAAGGTACAAAATTTTGTTAATATAATTTAGTTAATGTCATAACAATTTCAATTTTGAAGATAG
Organism: Diabrotica undecimpunctata; assembly: GCF_040954645.1. Lineage (NCBI taxonomy): Eukaryota > Metazoa > Arthropoda > Insecta > Coleoptera > Chrysomelidae > Diabrotica > Diabrotica undecimpunctata. The sequence goes on from NW_027312825.1 coordinate 23,787, forward strand.
TTTGTTTAAACAGTTCATTTAGGCATTCAGTGAAAGAAAGGTACAAAATTTTGTTAATATAATTTAGTTAGTGTCATAACAATTTCAATTTTGAAGATAGTTTGTTTAAATTTTAGATTGTCTATAGAATTTAATTAGTTTTGTAAGAATATCAATTTAAAGATAGTTTATTTTAAATTTACATTGGCTAGGTTAGATATATATATGTGTGTTTCATAATAGTTACAATAAAGATAATTTAAAAAAGTACTTACAAACTAATTCTTTGAGAACCGCGATAAAAACCCTATATTATTAAAAATACTCATTGCTCATCATTCAAACAAAAAAAAAACACATCATAACAATTTGGCACCCAACGCGGTGGCTCTCTATTTAAAAGAATTAGTTTGGGAAGATAAGTGCTCTCATATAATTAAATTAATTATCAGTAGAAAGGAAAAATTATAGAATTTATTTTTAATTATATTTGAACAAGTAAAGTCTCAAAATGTCTCAAGGAAAGAAAGGTACAAGAAGCAAAAAGAATGAAGAAGATGTGGAAGTAGAAACACAACCTATACAAGAGGAGAGTTTAGTTCAAGTTCCACAAGATACTGCAGAAATGAATCCAGAAAGAGAGGAAAATGTCAATATGGCAGCTTTGATGTCATTAATGATGCAGATGAACAAGAAAATAGAAGAGAATTCAAAAGAAATCAAAGAAGACATAAAAAAATTGGAAGAGAATTCAAAAGAAGTCAAAGAAGACATGAAAAAAATGGAACAGAAATTGGAAGAGAATTATAGAAAATTAGAAAAGAAAATAGAAGATAATAATAATAAAATTGTAAAACAAATAGAAAAACAAATGGATAAAAAACTTGAAGCTGCAGAGAAAAAAGTAGCAAATGAAATAAAAATTATACGGAAGGACTACAAGAAAAGGATAGAAAATGAGAGGACAGAAGTAAAGAGGATTATTCAAGATAATAAGATAGATATAGAACAGAAAATAGAGTTACAGAAATGTAACTTAGAAGTAAAAATTAACGAAGACAGGAGAAACACAGAAGAAAAATTAGATGATATACAACAAAATATCCAAATAAATAATAATCAAATAAGAAATGTGGAACAGAGAATAGATGATATTTCACAAATGAGAGACATAGGGAGACCTTACTTAAATTTAACAAATGAGACTGTGATTAAATTCTCTGGTAATATAAAAAATTTACATCCTAGAGTATACATAAATAGTTTAAAACATAAATTAAGATTTGTGAATAATATTAATGATATTAAAGATTATATTAGAGTGACATTAAATGACAATGCAGCAACTTGGTTTGCTAGTATTAAAAATGATTTAGATAACTTTCAAACATTTGAAAATAAATTTTTAAATTATTATTGGGGTGAATTAGAGCAAGCAAAGTTTAGAGAAATTCTATATTTTGGAAAGTATAATCACAATTTAAAATCAAATATAGTAGATTATGCATTAAAACTGATAACAGTTGCAAAATATTTAGAACCACCACTTAGAGAGGATGAAACAGTCTTAAATGTATCTAGACATTTTGATGCTGATGTTGTGCAAACCGTAACTGTACAAAATATTCAAACAATAGATAGTTTTATTAATTTTATTCAAAGAATACAAAGAGGCAATATGACAAGTAATAATAACAACAGAAAAAAACAATAATAACTTTCAATATAATAAAAAATGATAATCAACAATATAGACAATCATATAACAATAATACTAGGTATGGTGATAGTTTACAAAATTTTAATAATAATAACAGTAATCCAAATAGACAGAACTTTAATAATAATACTAGTTATAATAGACAAAATTTTAATAATAATACTAATTATAATAGACAACATTTTAATAACAGTACTAATAATAATAGACAAGATTTTAACAATAGAAGAAATACAGAGCGACCTAACTATAACAGACAGGTAAACTCTGAGATAGCGCG
>NW_027312826.1:0-25737 GCF_040954645.1 Diabrotica undecimpunctata
ACGCGCTATTCAGAGTAAACAATCGGGCGGACGTAATTTCGCCGGAAAAAGAGCAGGTACTAAAGCCGGTAGGTAATTCGGCCGGAGGTTTTAAGTTGCTTCCTTATCTCATAGGTATTTTCGGCCGCAAATCAAATAAAATAACAGAATGCTTTATATTAAAATATTTCTTTATTTCAATAAAATTATTACATCAACTTATTTCTATAAATTAAGTAAACTATAAATTTTTAAAAAACGTTTTGATGTGATACAGATTTAACAAAATTAATTCTAGAATATTTCAGATCGAAGCATATTTACCATTTTTCGATAAATTTTAGTTTGTTTTTTACTTGTTTGTCTTTAATTTTTGCTGGAATATTTAAATTTTTATTTTTAAATATGCATCGATCTGACAATCTTTTAATTTTTCTATAAAAATAAATATAAAAGGGTGACTTGAATAAAAACTAGAATTAAAGTGCGAATGGAATGATTCGCAGGCATTTGTGGTTCTTTTAATTGATGGGTTTTCATATGCCATATATTTGGTGGAAAATGAATTCTGGCGCTATGTAGTTTTCTAATAAATAGTCTGCGTATTTATCTATAAGTTTATGTCCGGTTTGTATGACATGAGATCAAATATGAAACAATCTTCAACTTCAGAGGGGTCTAAATAAGTTAGCCCAAAAGTATGAGTAAGCCATTTGCTTTCCTCGCAGTTTTTATCTTATACAATTAAGTTAACCCTAATGATTGTATTTTCCTATACCACGCCTGGTGCAAGTGGAATCTACAACCATTTAGTTTGGTTTGGGAAAGACAACTTTTAATGCGTTATGAATTGCGATTTCAAAATCCACAAATACCTCCTTCGGTTCAAAAACAATATTATAAAGTTCAAAAATTTTAGATTTTACCACAGAAAAAGTCTCATATATGTGTCACTGTCTTATTGGCAACAGACAATACAAAAGAGGAACATAATGCCCATTTTCCAGTCATGGATGGTAAATAACTGATAAAAATATTTTGTACAATAAAAAATGTGCCATCCATGTAAAAATCTTTCATTTTACATAAACTTATTATATTTGTATGGCAAGAAAAAACAATGATATTATCAGCTGTGCTGTTAATAAACAAAAAATTTTCACCTGTTGTGGTTTCGGTCCATAACTATCGAGTACAGAATGTACATCGTGAATATCCTTAGGCAGGGCTGGTAAGAGCTTACGGCGGCTGTTGTACAAATTTCTTCTTATTAGACTGACATCTATCGATGACAAATTCTCTGGCAAATGATTTGAAAGAACGCTTTTAATAATTTTTAAGGTTTCTCCGATATGTCTCCTAGCTTTGCGCTTGCATGAAGTCGTCACTATTTTTCTCTCAACGTAGTTCATCGGACTCGTGGTTGTGGATTAATTCACTTCTAGTAACTGTGTATTCCGCACCAACAGTGTACAGTTGGCTAAACATCTTAAATTTTTCTTTATACACCTCCAACGTACTTCACCTTTTTAATACGTCCTGTTTACAAACTGAAACTTTTCTACAACTAGTAAGTCACAACCGCGTGAACTCTTAATTACTGAAACAGATGCCATCGTATACAAATAATATATTTATGCTTTCTATCGACTAGTAGCTTCAAATAAGTTATAATACTGACTAGCTATAATAATTTTATACCTGTTATTTGTGAATTTTATACATTTAAAGGAATAATCTTAAGTAGGTACAACATAGTTATTAGAATAAAGAGATAAGTAAATTAAAGGTATTTCCGACAGGTACACAGGATTAGGTATTTCCAAATAAATACACAATTAATATTTTACAGAAACTATGAAGCGTAATTACCAATATTTTAATCTCATCGTAAACATCAACCCTCGGCGAAATTACCCCTGTCATAAATGGTACCCTTGATTTATGCAGGTAGGCCAAGGGATTACCGGCCGAAATTACGCCCCGCCGCAAACAATCACACTTCACGACAAAGTCCTCCGCGAACGCTGTATTAGAGGGTTTGTAGCTGAAGTTATGTTGTTTTAAAAAACGTTCTTACATAATAAAAAAAAGCAGTTAGAACGTTTTCCAAAACCAAATTTTCATGCTATAGGTTTTAAAGATTGGAATCTGGCAATAAAAATTCCACTATGACTGGTCAATGAAAATAATAAATTTCATTGATCTTATAAGAATAAGATCGTAAAAAATGGCACAAGTTGAGTTGATAACAATTTAATTTATATTTATTTCCATGCGCGTAACTGACATTCAAAATCGCCGGTCGCTTCAAGCGTTTTAAAAGTTAAGTGGCATTTTTCGTCTGTGACGACTGGAGTATGTGCTTAAATATAGAGGGTAAGTGAAAAAAATTAATCTGCACAGCTTCTTTGTGATTAATTTGGTAATTATTTAAATCGTTTTGTGAGGACTCTACTGTGGATGAGTCGTTCTAGTAACTAAAATAGTTTAAGTTCTTGTAGTATGTTATCGATCTTTATATTGTGTAAAAAATGTGCCATCTATTCTCTTGCAGAGTAGAGAAACTCGTGTCTCGCGGCAGTATATCAATGACAGCTGAGATCCAACCGCAGAAATTAAAAGCCGAATAGAACAAGCCCGAGCTGCCTTTGTAAAATGAGAAACATACTTTGCAGTCACATGACATCTTGCTACATCTTTCCTGTCCTGCTGTATGGAGTGGAAGCGTGGACTCTAACTGAGGCTATCCTTAGACGCTTAACAGCCTTTGAGATGTGGGTATACAGACTACTACTGAAAATAAGCTGGGTCGACAGAGTTAGAAATGAGAGATCCTTAGACGGCTGAACCAAACAACACAACTGGTCAATATAATAAAGAAACGCAAGGTGGAATACTTCGGTCACATTATGAGAACCCTGAAAAATATGATCTTTTATCTGATTATTCAGGGAAAGATCCAAGGTAATCGTGGTCCTGTAGAAGAAGAACATCATGGTGATAAATCTAAGGCAATGGTATGAAAAATCAACTACATCCTTATTTAGAGCTGCTATCAATAAAGTCCGATAGCGAATATGGTAGCCAACATGATATCCAACGATCAATAACGGTCATGGAACTAGAAGAAGATTTTTTTGCATCCTTGCACGATTTTTTAGGAATTCGAGGTTGATATTAGCAGAACTGTATTTATGTCTTTGTAAGCTATTAAACTTTCTTCTTGTTTTTGTCTTTTGGTACTTTAGATATAGATCCCAGAAGAGACGCGATGGTGTTTTGTTAACTGTTCGTTTTTCCTTGTTATGAAATTTCTGCTTTATAGTTTTTCCACTTGTCTCCCTGTTTGTTTAATTACTGTTTTAGGGTTTGTATCGTTTTCTTTCACTTTTGTTGTCTTGCTGCCCACAGTCTATGAAGCAGAGCATCTGCTATTAATTCGTTTTCGATAGTATGAGATCAAACAGAATGTATGTATGTCTATAGCCCATCAGTATAGACTTTTGGCCTTGTTTTTTACAGTTTCGATTTATCTTTTGTAACTTTAATAATAGAATATCTAGGCTAGTGTCAAAATCTAATTTTATAGAAAACTTGCTCCACGTTATTTTTTTTTAAATTCCACTTTATAGAGGATGGATGTAAATATAGATGAGAATGAGAGAGAAGAACGATAATAGAGTGGCAGAGAGAATGGATGAATGATAGTGGAAAGGCAAGGTGACGAAGGAGCTTATCCCGATCTGAGACATTGTGGGAATGTAAGTTCAGGAAACTAGACTACTTCCTGGCGCAGTTTCTGACCGGACATGGTAGTTTTCGCACCTTCATAAATAGAATAAGCAAATCTGCCTCGGCAAACTGTTACTGTTGTGAAATACCGGACGCTCCCGCCCACATTTTTACTGCCAGAGATAGGCAAATGAGAGGGGAGATTTCGAGAGGCGAATGAGTTTCGAGCTGGATGAAAAAAACATTGTAAACATAATGTTGAGAGGAAAGAAGAATGGAGAGAAGTACACTGTCTGATTTCTGGGGTGATGAAGAAAAAGGAGCAGAAGACAGAGGAGGAAATTGAGCAGGGGATCTGAAATTTATGGTTAATATTATTTGTTAGTTTTTGGCCTAACGTTTGAAACATTTCTGATTCACGGTAATAGGTATGGTTATTTATAAATTTTTAGTTTTTTATTTTAGTTGTTTATTGAGTGGAATGGACCACCTCTCTGGAACGGTGGTTAAGGTTTAGTCAGAAAACGGTTAAACCGCACTACTCTGGGGTCTGCTGGCCTAGTATCCTACTCGACTGAAAGATTAAAAAAACGGCAATTAAAAAAAAGAGATTCCACTTTAGGTAGGAAATTAATGTGATTATGGAATTGATGATCATGTGTCTATGTATAATCACTGGGTGCTGCTTACTGTGTAAACAATCGTCCAGTTTTTTTAGTGAGATAGACGCACGATCGCAAACCATGCACCAGACTTAATTATATGGTTAAGAATGAAGCAGAAAGTTTGAAGATCTAAATAGACTTCTAGAAGTGACCGCTCTATAGTATCATATAAACCTATAAGATCACAGAGTAAACGTAATATACCAAAGCGAGTATTTGCTTTATATAGAAGATAACTAACTATATTGTAGGGTGAACCGTTGGTAGTAAAAGGAATGAACTGTTATCAGAACTATTGACCAACTTACACTCATACCACACCCTATTAACCCTTAATATCCTGAATTATTATATTTTTGAAAAATGGTATATTTTATGTTAATTTATTGTTCGTATTACTCCTCTATTTAAGTTTTTGACCTTATTTTCAAAAAAAAAGTTATTAGCTGTGACATATATGTTACTCTAGGACATACAGGGAGCAAAATAAGAAAAAACGCGAAAGCTTTATTAAATTATATCCCGTAACTGCTACCGACAAAAAGGGTCACGCAGCTGCTATTGACGCGTCACTGTGACCCAGTTTTAAAATTCTGAAATAAAGAAAAAACATTAGCTAATACATTTATTTTAAGTCATAAACACTTTTTTATATGACGGTAAACTAATTTAATGTAAAATAAATTCCTATTTACAATTTGGGCATATTTTTAGAGCACATTGTAAACATATAGGTTAATTTGCACACAAAACACTATGTATTTGTTTTCCGGTCTTTTTTTTTCCGGGACAAATTGCGCATCTCTTCCTTTTAGATATATTCTGTATTGGCAATGGTGCAGGTATGTCATCTATATCTACTCCAAGGATATTCGCAGACATCGAAGTTTCCGGGGTACATTTACGTTGTAAAGTCTTTTCTTCATATGTGGCGTGTACAGTGCAATGCTAGTTCTTTAAAAAAATGTAACGGGATATTTCTTTTCCTCGGGAAAACTGATATATTATTCGGCTGTTTACACCAGACACATTTAAAATACAGTGAAAAAAGTGCCATAGGCCATTGACGGGTCCTTCGAGAAGTGGAATATGTTGCACATTTTTCGTCCAAAGCATCTACACTGCTTTGGTTTGTTATAAAACATAATTATTTCGGTTTCCCAGTGCTCTCATCAACAGTACTGTCTGATGCATTGGTGATATTAAAACACAGATTTTCCCTTTTTTGGGACAATGATACCAGAGTATTGTCTGATGTAAATCCGATTTCTGGAGAACTAGCAGGTCTCTTTCTGTCGGTCATAAATTCTGGAGGAATCATTCTTTTATTTTTCTTCACTGTACCTACATATGTAATTCCTCGTTTTCTTAACTCGTTGGTTAATTCCATTGATGTGTACCAGTTATCTCCAGTGACATTACGGTTGGAATTTTCAATACATTTTATCATTCGAAGAACAACCTCAGTTGGATGTGAAAATAGCGATTTTTGTTTCTGTTGGAGAATTTTTCCTGTATAGACCTCGGCGTTATACATGTAGTGTGTTTGGGAATCGGCTAAGATCTGCACTTTTATACCATATTTCGCAGGTTTATTAGGTATGTACATTCTAAATGCACACCTTCCCCTGAATGGTACAGCATTTCATTTACTGTTACGTGAGGACCTGGAACATAGTTCTGTTGGGAGTTTTTCACAAAAGTTTCAAATAGGTTGGATATAGCTGCCAATTTATTAGTTTTCACTCTTTCAGACCTTGTAAGATGATGTCGAATCTTAAACAGCTTAGCAAAAACAAGAATCGTGCAAGTGACATCAAACATCTAAACAAATCTCTCCCTGTACCATCTGTTGCCCATAATGATTTTAAATCTTCATGGTTAGACTTAAATATACCTTGCATAAATAAAAGTCCAATAAAAGCTTCTATCTTAATTTTATCTGTTCTTTCAATGAAAGTTGGGGCAAATTTTGAGAGAGAGTTTTTACGTCGTTTGAATGTAGCGTAATTTGAGGATAGCGTAATTGAGGAAGTCAATTTTTGTGTTGGTATGGTCAACAATAATTTTCAACATGTCATCAGTTATTAATAATTTTCAAGCTTCTTTAGGACACAGTGGTGGATTCTGACGGATAGAACCTTTCAGTCCTGGTAAAACTCTTATAATGTTATGAGATTTTACTTTGGACCTTTTTGGCGATTGTTTTGCCCATTTTTTAGAATCTTTTCCATACAAGCTAATTTTGAAATGTTCAAAGTAGCTGTTTTGTTACTTGAAGCGTTATTCGTGGCATCATCTCTGTCTAAGGTGTTTCATGCAATAGTTCAACCTCAAATTCACTATCAGAGTCGTGTTCACTGTAAATTTCATTGTCTATTTCATCGCTGTCACTTTCACCTGAATAGTTAAATAATTTGTGTGCAGCTTGCTCCTTATTTTCTACTTCTTGGAGAGTATCTGTCGTTTCATCGGCATCTTCCAAATCTTTCCAAAACTCTTCACTGTTTAGAATGTCTTCCATCTCAGACAAAGTTAAATGCTTACTTGAAGAAGCTATTTTATCTAAAACAAAAAATGTGTATTAAGCAAATGATATAAATATTTAAATTATTCAAGCTGTTAACATAATAAAAAATATATATAATATATATATATATATATATATATATATATATATATATAGATATATAATAATAATAAAAATAGGTTACATACCTTTATAACCAAAAAATATTATGTTACTTAAATACTATAGACGGTCACCGTGACCCAACTACGTAATTATTTCGAATTTGACACGATCAACAAAACTGCTCACTTTGCCTTTTTATAAAATACTAACTGGCCAGAGAATAGGTCGACAGACAGCTCCCCCACTATCAAACTTAAATGGGTAGGGCTGTTTAAAACTATTGATGGGTCACGCTGACCCTGTCGGTAGCAGTTACGGGTTAAATTAAAAAAAATGTTTTACATAGGTATGTATAGAGAATTATTTTGTATGAAACTGCTAATTACAATCAATGCACAATTGCACAACTCCAAATCACACTTTCTACACATGGTTCTAACAACAAAAGTGCAATTTTCAAATTCGCACCGTCGTCTTTTCTGTTTGGAATATCTTTCCACTTTCCATGCTTTATTCTTTGGTTTATGCTATTATTGTCTGCCCAATGTACAAATTGCATAATGTGCTCGAATCGATTACGCCCTCATTACTTTTTTAACAAAACGATGCTCCATGTCCGGTTTTGAATCCCAGTAATATCTCTTTTTTGGAATCGTATCCACTAAAAATCAAAAATGCCAATAAAGCATTTCAGTTGTTTAAGTGAGATATGTGGGTCGGCAGCATTTAAAAAAAAAACATATACTCTAAGTAATGGAATAACGGGTCATCCCAGAATAACTCGAACGATTCAACAAGTGTTAAATTCTCATAATCAAAAAAATTTGGTATTGGAAAAGTATCCAGACGATTTTGAAAATCACCTCCTTTTAACCAAGCATATGAACATTTTGATGGCTTCACTCTAGGTGCGCTGGCTTCAGTGGCGCCAATTCTATTATTATTAAAAGTTTTATCTCGCTTGGGCACGAAGTTGTCTCCCTGGCAAATGGTGAAGATCTCCATCATCAATTTCATCTCCAGATTCTTCGTCTGTGAGGACGTTTACTTCTGGAGGTTCTGTGTAGATGGATCTAAATCTAACTCTACATCAGCGTAAGCTATTTGAATTGCTTCTTCAAGGGTAAAACCGCGCCTAAAATGAAAAAAAAAAAAACCATAAATGCAAATAAGAAATACTTCCCATAAGACGTATATATTACATAAAAACAAAATAGTTTCTTAAAATTCTCTGTTGGTAAATCCCCAGATAGCAATAATCGTTGTTGCTCAAAGCGCCGAGAATATCGTAATATTTATCAATGTGATGACACAGCGACCATGAAATTGATACCTGATACATGATATCTGGTCAATGATCATCGTTATCCAACTGGCAGTTAACAATGATTTATAATCTTAGTAAATAATTCACTGGAATGAAATCACGTCTTATGTTTATTTTTGCTGAAATACAGTAGTACATTATCCTAGCGTTGCATATATGTAATACTGAACTTTGGGCTACCCAGAAACTAAGTGGTAGTAAAATATTTAAATAAAAATTGAAAGATGTACGTTACGTACCTTACGTAAAGCTTAACTTACTTTTTGAGCTAAAAAAATGCAAGATAAAAAAATAAATGTACTTACTCTATATTGATGTCCATTTTTTCTAATTTATCGACAGCTTTTTTAATGTTTACAGGCGCAAAATTTTCGCACACAATGTCTGCAAACTAGTAAACCTGCATTAGAGGAATGTCAAATTGCACAATACTTATAGGTACCATCTATGCGATCCTATCACAAGTTTCCTTACAGGGCGCTGTTTAAATTACACAATATTGCGTAAAACTTATATGTCACGCTGGGATATCCTAAGGTTAAAACAAATTCGCTTATGCAGACGCCAACACACACTATTGGATATTACAAACTAAGAAGGCAAAAAAGAACAATTATTGCTTTATTCGTATTTGCTAAATAATTGTATTTGCCCTAATGTTACTGAGACAATTCATTATTAATTTTTATAAAGTAACATAATTAATTTTCTGGCCAATTGTTTAAATTTAAATACTCTAGAAAATATATTTTATTAAAATAACACGTTGTTTTTTTAGGACGATGTGACTTGTGTATTCAGCCCAATCTCTGACATCCATAAGGCCTGTACTGACATTTCTGAAGGTAGAGCCTCCTGGCTGGCCATAGAAGCTTACAAAAGAGGATCTAAAACAAAGAAAGATCTAGAACAACACTATGGTGTCAACGGCAAAGAATCAGTTGCAAATGTTTATAAAGTATTTAAAGAATTAAAACTAAAAGAAGCTTATGACGATTTTAAGGAGCTTTTTATGAAGACTTATATTTTAAAATACACAACAAATTACCCAAAACCTTGCCCCAAAATTATTTATCGACTTGTTAGATTTGCTATGAGCGGAAAATATAGAGTTTAGTAAGTTGTTGTTAAAGGGGTTCGCGAACAAGATATTGATCTATTCAATACAGATATTTCTCAACGATTTAGTTTATTAGGTCTATTTAAATAAGATAAGCTGATCTCTATATTAATTTTTCCGCTAATAGTAGTTTCTTATTTATTAATGTTTAATTATTATTTATAAAATAAGTTAGGCTGTTATGTTTTTAAATTGACTGAACTTATATTAATAACTTTAATTTTTAGATGTTAATTTTAATGTTAAACAGAGACATTAACATTAGTACCAATGTAATCAAATTCCTACATCTCCTAAATGGCGGCTTTAAAAATAAAAACTAAATAAAAGCCTGTACGACTTGCCTCCACCTACTTTGCTCAATAATATCTTCTCGCCAGTTGTGTGTTCCCATCAGTTTGTTCAGGTTTATGAGTCATATGTAACGACTGATCTAATCAATGTTCTGTACATTTGGATCTTTTATGATCTCGACAGCTTATTTTAACTTTAATATGTCGTGTAATGCTAAGAAGCCTTGGTTACCTTTCTGTTTAGAGCCTTATTTCGCTGTTTACGTCTTTGTCGTGAGTTACTGTGGTACATAGATAATGAAGTTTTTCGTCAATGTCTAAATTCTATGTGAACATACATTTTCTTATTTTTTCTTTATTGATGTTTAGTTCTAATTTTTTGCTTTCTGTTGTCTTTTTTTAAACATTCCTTTTTTGTTTATAGGTGTTTTTTCCTATAATGTCGATGTGGTCGGCATACGCCAAAATCATTTGAGTTCTCTGGTTACAAAACATTTTCGTCCTACGTAGCTTCTTTGATGGCCACATTTTATTTATTTAGCGTATGGACTTTCACAGTACGAATAAATATACAAATACAATAATATATACATATATAATTAACTATATTATTTAAACACTAAAGATAGAATGAATGACCTAAATATTAATGTCCAATTTACATAGCCATTCAATTGCTTCTGGGGAACATTCCGCAAAGTCCTGGAGGTTTCCACGGTAGGCACCATTTCAAGCAGTCTGAAACACAATGGTTATGGTCTATCTAGATTGTCCGCAATCGCACTGTGGATTTTCTGCACGACCCCACCTGAACAGGCGAATCAGCACATTTACCATATCCGGTACTTATACGATTAAGCCTTGCCCAAGTAGACCACGGCAGATTTGATCCGATGAAACCCTGAGTTGGGGTGGATATCTTATATAAGTCCGATTTCTATGTTGGCATCCATCTTGTTGTCTATTGCCTATGTATATCATAGGAATTACAATTTTTTCGGGCAGATCGTATTGGAGGATTTCTAGATCTCAGTCGCTGGTGCTCTTTTGAGATATCTGGACTCTGAGATAGCGCGTCTTTTGAGATATCTGGGATATCTTGATGTATTGATAATTGTACGTTGGCTAAAATTTTCTGGTACTCTCTCACTAATGCTGCTGTACGGCGTAGATCTGGTCGAGCAATATTGCTCAGAGTAGGCAGCCATCTCACTGGCGTTGGTTTTATTGTTCCAGTGATTATTCTCATGGTTTGGTTAAGTTGGACATCGATTTTGCTTGTATGTGCACTATTTAGCCATACTGGTGCACAATATTCTGCCACTGAAAAAACCAAAGCTAGAGCAGAGGTCCGAAGAGTATCTGCAGAAGCACCCCAAGTTGTTCCAGCAAGTTTTGATATTAAGTTATTTCTTGTTCTTAGTTTACCGGCTGCGTTTGTAAGATGACTTTTGAAGGTGAGTGTTCTATCAAGTGTGACGCCTAGATATTTGGGGTTGTTGTTATGTTTGATAGCTGTATCATTTAGAGTTACATTGTGAGTATCGCCTGCAAGTTGATTCGACAGGTGAAAGAGACAGGTTGGGCAGGAGACAGATGGCCACATTTAATACTATATTTAACAGAAATGGCGATAACCTTTCGCCTTGTTTAAGCTAGTGGTAATAGTAAATGTGTTTGTGGTATTTTTTCCTATTCTAACCTTAGGTATTGAATTCTCTATACTTATTTTTAAGCTAATAATCTTACTGCTTACGTACATAACCTACATACGAGTACTGGTACGGGCATAACCAAGAATATGAAACTGCGCCTAGTACGGACGCTTATCTTTCCTATCGCTACCTATGCGTCAGAAACTTGGACCATTAAAAAGTCCGACTCACGACGTATAAAGGCATTTGAAATGTGGGTATATCGTAGAATGATGCGCTTCCCCTGGACAGCACATCATACAACTGTCTCAATATTGACAGAACTCGACATCAATACTAGGCTTACCACAATTATTAACCAAAATATATTGAGGTACTTTGGACACATTACCAGACTAATAGAAGGCATGGAGAGGTTGGTGGTTAAAGGCAAGGTAGATGGAAGATCGCCACTCCGATGGTCAGACCAAATAAGGTGCGCTATCGGTTACTCTCTGTCTGTGGCTGCACACCGCGCCCAGGAGAGAGAAGAATGGATAGCAACTATTCATCAAATACCTTAAAGTCACCACATCCTTACGAAGGATAAAGGATAAATGAGGAGGAATCTTACTGGGACTCTGAGATAGCGCGTGACCATCAACACACTATCCCCTACGATATTATCATACGCTTGTCGAAAATTAATAAACAACTGATGCATTTTTTTATTAAATTCTCAATTCTTTTCCCATAATTGCTTAATAGTAAAAAAATGATCTATTGTTGATCTTCCTGAGAGGAAGTTGCCCTGGAAGACTTTGAGGTTTTCCTTTGCATGTGGGGTTATTTTACTTCACAATATATTTAGTAATATCTTCTATATCTTTAGCAGCGTTATACCTCCATAGTTCTTTAACGAAAATGTTTTATTATAGATTGAAGTAATTATATCTTTCTATGCAACTACTTTTCGCCATGTTTTATAAGTTCTGCATTCTTGTTATCACTACCTAATGTTTTGTTCTTTTGTAGCTGTTTGATTGCTTTTTTACCATCGGCTAGTATTGGCATTTCTGCTTCTTCAGCTCTCTGGTATGTTCTGTTTTGAATATTGGTTGTATTTTTTTACTATATTTTGTGTCTAATATCTATCTATTTTTTTATCTTATTCTAATTATTATATCTAATTGTAATCGAGGTAAGTCGTTTACAGGTTCCAATTAATTTGATTCGTCTTTACTGGACTTTGGTTTAGAGTCCTCCAAGATTTCAGTCGAGAAAACTACTCGAGGCTCTTTCCTTTTGACGTAAAGGTAGTTTTCTGGCAAACCGACTGACACATAACGCTAAATAATTTTTGTAGATTTTTTGTTGTGAGTGTTTGGGTTCCGCATTGCATATTTCATGGCGTTTATTAAAGGTTTGTTCTAACTTTTCTATACATTCACAACTTGTTCTATATTCTTTGGGAAATAAAAAACCTGCCCCTTATTAGAAATTCAATTAAACTTCTTGAATTGTAATTTTACAATAATCTTAACTTTCTAATTTTACCTACATAACTGTCAGATACTTAGAAGTAAATTTAATTACAAAGTTAGTTACCTTTCAGTAAAATTAGAATAATTGCTAAATTATGTGGTAATCAATTAATATTACGAATATTATATGTTGTAAGTACAAATCCAAAGGACCAAGTTACAAAGCAACTTTATTTTTTGATGACTTTTTATTTTATTTGTGAGTTTATAAATTGGGGTGAAACTCTTTTTGTATAGAATATTTGCCTCAACCAATACGTAACATCAGTTAAAAGTTACGGAGAAAGTATTTAATTTAAATATATCAATAAATTATTAACTTCACGACTTCTTATCTCACATTGTCGATCGAGAAGTTCGGACATGGGGAATTCGAATTTATACAGTATAGTGTGAACCGATTGGTTTCAGACTGGGCAGGCGTATTCTTTATGCTTTACATAATCATTTTTCTTGGAAGATAATGTCATAGTTTTTCTTGTTTTCTACATCACAGCTGATGTAAAACGCATATAAAAATTGCTTATATCATTCAAGAAATTTTGCAGTCCAATATAGTAAATTACTTCATGTAACGTGGACAAGTGAGAGTTGAGTATTTTATATAGACCAGATATTCAGCACTGCAACTGTAAGTATGAGTAAAATAAGAAAAGAACTAAAACAATGGTACAGGTGGGGACACGAGGAATATTCTTCTTCTTTAAGTGCCGTCTCACGAAGTTTGGCAATCATCATGGCTATTCTGACCTTCAAGGCAGCTGCTCTGAACAATTGCCTTGAGCTGCAACCAAACCACTCTCTCAGGTTGTTCAACCAGGAAACGCATCTTTTTCCTACGCTTCTCCTACCCTCTATTTTTCCTTGAATTATTAGTCTCAAAATGTTGTATCTTTCGCCTCTCATCATTTTTTCTAATGTTGTCGTTGTCGGCCATTATGACTGTATCGCCAGCATACCTAATGTTGTTAATTAAACTTTTTTCCTCAAATTTCTTCAGAATAAGCATTAAACAATAACAGCGACAGTATGCAACCTTGCCTGACCCCTCTCCTTATATCCATTTTCTCTTACACCTCTCTTTCAATTTTCACATTTGATCGTTGGCTGTAGTACAAATTTAATATCAATGTTACATCCTCCACATCCAGATTCTTGCTTTTAAGTACTTCTATAAGTCGTTCATGTTTTACCTTATCGAATGCATTGTTGTAGTCTACAAAGCATACATAAAGGTCTCGATTAACATCCAAACATCTTTGGGTCAGCACGTTAAAAGAAAATAGTGTCTATCTTGTGCCCATTCCATTCCGAAATCTAAACTGGGAATCACTAATATCCATTTTCAGCTTAGCGTTATTATGGATGATTTTTAGCAGGGTTTTTAAGGTATGTGACATTAGACTGATCGTTCGATAATCACTACATTCTTTAGCATTTACTTTCTTTGGTAGACAAGTAAATGTTGATGTCGGCATTTTACGTGGAATGATTCCTATGGAATATATTGTGTTCAGTAGTTGGACTAAAAGATCTATGTTTTTTTCATTGACCAGTTTTAGCAATTCACTTGGTATTTTATCTGGACCAGCAGCTTTATTATTTTTCATGGACTTTACTGCATGCATAGTTATTTCGGGTCCCTCGTCTTTACTCTGATTATCTTCATATGTATTTTCCTGTCTCTGGTCATGGAATAATTCCTCTATATTTTCTATTCTATTCTTTCTTCTCCAATTTCTGTTCTGTCTCCACTAAAATGTTTTCTTGTTTGTCCATTAGTATGCTTGAGGTTTTTTTCGCTACACGAGCTAATTCTTTAACTTTCTTATGGAGATTGAAGTTATCATATTTGTTTTGTAAGTATTTTATTTCTTGATAATTTTCAGCGAAATAAGTCTCTTTTGCTTCTCTTATTTTGCTTCTTATTTGATTACGCAGCTGTTGATGCTAAGTTATGTTGATATTCTTTTGCCTTCTTCTGTCCTCCATTATTTCCAAGATTTCTTTTATCATGCAATCTCCTTTCTTGTATCTGGTTATTCTTGAGTTCTCTGCGACTTGGTTCGATAATTGCATTTTTAAAGAATTGCCACTGTTGTTCTACATCACCATCAATTGATTCCGGTGTGGATTCTAGGTTTGGATTAATTTCTTGGTTCAGTTTTTCATTGACTTCTTCTGATTTTAATTTTTGTATGTTTAAAATTTTATCACTTTTGTAGCTTTTTTGTTTTTTTTTTTAAGTGAAGTTGAAATTTTGCTACAAGAGGATTGTGGCCCGACGCCACGTCTGCACCTGGGTACGCTTTCACCGATTGTATTTCGTTTCGTTACCTGTGGTTTATTAAAATTTAGTCAGTTTGGTTTCTAACGATTTAATCGACCTTGTCAGCTAGCGATTTCCAAGTGTAATGGCATCGTTTAGGCAGTTTGAAGAAAGTATTCATTACCGCAAGATTATGTTCTAGGCAGAATTCTATAAGGCCTTCTCCTCTCTCATTTCGAACACCGAGTCCATATGTTCCTACAGTAGACTCACATCTTCCTTCTATAACTTTGGTCTTAAAATCACCCATGACTACTGATATATCTCTAGATGTTGTATTTTGTAGGGTTTTTTGGAGGTCATCGTAAAATTTTTCAATTTCTTCGTCTGTTTTATTGGCGGTTGGCGCATAAATCTGAATAAGGTTTAATTTCCCATGTGGTGTCATCATTTGTATTTGCATAATTCCTTCCGATATTGGTATAAAGCCTACAACTGATTTTGCAACTTTTTTACTGACATTAATTGCTCCTCCATACGAATGTTGGCTGTCCGTATACTACTACTACTACTACTACTACGACTACTATAGTAGAAGAGTCGAGCCATCTTGTATCACTTATTCCAGTATGTCGGTCTTAAGTCGCATCATTTCTTGTTCTATGTTCCTTAGTTTACTGAGACCTGAGGAGCCCTGTCATCATTGTTATTTCTCCCCCTGTCGAATCGTGGCACCGAGAACCATGATTAGTACAATGATGCTTGTCACTAACGGCCATGACGATTTCTAGGGGTACTCTATGAGTCTTTAATGCAGTGGTTCCCCGTTGCCTTCTGCATCCTTATGCCGTTGACCATTCCTTGGTTCATCCGCCTTCGAGATAGATTTGTCTATCTCAGGACAAAAGAGTCCCTTACATCTACCAGCTCCTCCTCCTGAAACCGTTGGCCAGTATTTGACTTAATTCTATATCAACCCCAAAATCGAGGGTTGCCACTTACGCCATCGGCACCGTACCGAAGTTTTGCTTCTCCGTCATGTGGACTTCATAACAGGTACTAGTTTCTGGGGTCAGGAATCCCCCGGAATCTGCAGAGGGCAGAGATTGATTCATTTTCCCTGATAAGACTCTCTTCAAGAATTACAAGAGTTCCTACCCGCTACCCGAGGATTATTGGCGTGACGAATTAGTAACGGTTGGCAGTCCATGAATAGGAATGACTATCGAAAGAGACTAGGGAAGGTCTGGAATCAGCTTAGACAGTGGTACATATCACCGATAGTGATAATCATGTCTAAAACTATTTTCACAACGACCACACTCTGATACAAAAGTATCAAGTTTAGACTCGATTTGAATGTTATAATTTTTTCTGAATATTCTTTGTAGGGATGGCGGTTTTTGATAAAATACCGGTTTTCGGTTATACCGGTTTTTTTTTGCTTACGGTTTAACCTGGCGGTTATAACCGGCAAAAAAACCGGTTTTTGCAAAAACCGGTTGTCGGTTTTTTTAATCCAATAGGTTACAAGTTTGTTTCTGTATTTATAAAATAAAATAAAATTTGAATTATAGTTTTGTTTGGAATAATTACTTGAGAATAATAATTATGATTGGGATCCAAAATAATACCTAACCTAATTCTAATCACCCCTAAAAACCTAATAACCGGTTTTTACTTTAAAAATAAAAAACCGGTTATAACCAGGACAAAAAAACAACCGATATAAAACCGGTTATTGCGAAGTAAAAAAACCGGTTTTCGGTTAAAACCGGTAGGTTTTTCCCATCCCTAATTCTTTGACTTAAAAAAATATGATTTAACATTATTTTTTTTACTTATGCTATAGTTATACGGATAATGCTATTTTAATTCATAAACTCGAATATATCCATATTCGAATACATATTTTTTTTTAAATTGTATACATTTAATTAAGCTTAAACTAGTATTAAGGGTATTTTACGTAAATAAACAGATATATTCATTAAAATTCACTAGAATTGGGATAAAGATCTTTCTAAGATAATCACCATAGCTTAGATACTTCCAATCCGCTGTTGTCTTCAGGAATTATTTTATAAAAGTGCATATACATATTTCTGTTGCATAATATGGACATTATACAAAGCTTTGTAAGCTATCTCTGTTTTAGAAGGATTTTCCTCGTTAGTCACGGTTAAAGTTCAGCCAGCTCACATATTATTTAAAAACGTTATATAATTTTCTAAACAATTAGCAAGATTTAAGAACTATAAGTATGTTTTCTAGTGCCATCTATTTTAATATCCTAATATTATTAACTAGATTTACACAACAATAAGAGTCGTCAAAGCTTTTCAAGCTTTTCATTGTCAACGTACTTTGAATATTTTTCTTCCAATTGTCACACATTGTGTTTTACATTACTGTCAAATGCTCAGTTATATAGGAAAAAATCCTCTTTTTATCGCGATTTTATATAATTTTAAGTTTTATGTCAGTATTATATAATATATACAGGGTGTAAAAAAAAGGGTAGTCATGAATAAAATCACATATTCTGGGACCAAAAATAGTTCGATTGAACTTAACTTCTCTTGGGACAAATGTGGACATTACAAAGTTACAACCCTTTGTATTTACAAAATGAAGATTTTCCTTTCCTAAAAAAGTCACATGTATATTTTTAATACAAAATTCTTAACAGTTTTCGATTTATTCAAAAAAAAAATTATTTTTATTTTGTAACTTTAAAGAGCTGTAATTTTTTTATGTGGACATTTGTACTAAGGTTAGTTAGGTTCAATAAAAATATTGTTGGTCCCAGAATATGTGATTTAATTTATGACCTACCTATTTGTTACACCCTGTATATGTATATATGATTTTTATATTTTTATGTAGTAGCATTAAAGAAAAGTGTGTCATTTATTTTTAATGCATTTTTAATTTTAAGCAAACGTGACGAAATCATAACATGTTCTATTTGTAACTTTGATGTACTTTTGACTTTGGGTGTAATTTTACCTTTGTGAAATAAACGCTTCTCTTTGATATTAAAATTTTAATATATCCATTTATTTTACAGTGTATAATAATCTACTTAGTTCTAAAAGGCACAATAAAAATTAAAATGTGCATCTTTTGGATGAACAAAGTAAGATGATCTGGTTCAGAAAAAAAAATTCCTGTTTCTATACAGTTCTGCTGTGTCACCTCTAGAAGCTTGTATCTTTCTGTACATGCAGTCAATAGCTCCAATTAATTTTGGAAATTTACCAGTCGAATATTTTTGATTCATCTATATCTGCTTTACGATTCTTTAAAACTAATTTGTCTTTGACACCTTCTTCCTTAATTTGCAGCCTTGCGTTTTAATACGTCCAATTTTATTTGGGATTTATTTTCAAGCTTTAATTGTTTACTTTTTTCACTCTTCAACATTTCTAGATTCAGATTCGGGTTGACCTGTGGATCCTGTATAACTTTTTCTAGTCTACGCTTGGATTTTAAGTCCCTAATTTTTTTTTCTTCTTTGTGTCTTCCAAAGCCGATTTCAGCGTTGTTTTCTGGAACTTTTTGGATTTGAAATGAAAAAAATGAAAAAGACAGCAAAGATTTGATTTCATGTACAAAGCGTCTATGTATCTGTTGATACGTATTTCGACTTAATAAGTCTCATCAGAACATTTATTCATAGGCGTTCTCAACGTGAAAAATAATCTTCTCTGCCTTTTAAGAAGCAACAATAAAATGGCTTCGTTATGGACGCAATAGCGACATCTGATAGAAAAATCGGTAAGATAGTTTCGAAACAAATTCAAACACGCCAAATAGAAAAAGAAATAGGTGACAAAAACGAACAAGCAGTATAAAGTAAAGAAATATTAAGATCTCCCGATGAAGACGAAATAAGCAAGCAAAGAAAGATAGCGTACTACTAGTTTCAAACGCCTATTGAAATAAAAAATTGCTTTAAAAACCAGGGAGAAGAAGATGAGAAAACAATGAAACAAGAGAAAGAAAACATTGAAAATAAACAAACAACCACCAATAACTATTTACAATGGAGACTCTGAGATAGCGCGTTCATGTATACATAAACTACTAAAAAAAATTGCAAAAAATGAGTATAAATAATTAAAGAGCATAGGCACAGACATAATAAAAATTCAACTCAACCAAGCCCAATAATACTAGCCTGTAATAAAAAAGTAAGGAGAGAAAAAAACACAGTTTCATACTTACAGATTAAAGAAAGACAAACTATTGCAAGTAGTCATAAAATGTCTTCACCATTCAACAGATGCTTAAGAGATCAAACAAAGCTTAAAAGAATTAAACTACGAAGTGACCGACATAAAATATAAAACAAAAAACAAATAAATCACAACTACTTACGTTCTTCATAGATCTCAAACTTGCAGATAATAATAAAAAAATATATGAAAGTAAAACCTTAACTAACAACGGAGTACAAATTAAACATCCATATAAAAAAAAAGAAAAATTCCACAATGCTCACAATCCCAAGATTATGGCAATAAAAAAGTTTTGCAGAAAAATGCGCAATGATTTAATGCGCTGGATTACACTTAGCAAAAAATTGTACAAGAAAAGTTAGAAATAAAAAGGAAAAATGCATAAACTGCAAAGTAAATCATCCAGTAAAAAATCACAGAATAGCTGCGGACAAGAATAGATTCGAGAATAAGATAAGGAATGAACGCCTAATCATGCTATCAGAATAAATAAATAAATCCCCTTTCCTACAAATACCCTACAAATCCAAATCCACACCCAAACATACAAGCACTGCCCATTTAATTAACCAATCAAAATAACTTAAGTAAATTAGAACATAATATGAAAGGAAAGCTTACTAAATAGACAGGAAACCATGCATAATTTATTAAACACGGTCATCAATAAACTTGCTTAATGGTAGCACAATATAAATTCAAAATAGAAGACTGGAACGCCAATGGCAACAACATAAAAACCGTTTATAAAAAATGAAAGCTTCGACATACTGCTCGCATTGAGACTCATCATCATCATCATTATCTTTTGCTCGACAATCCTCTATGGATTCTAGCCTGCTCTAAGATTCGTCTTTATTCTATTTAGGTTCTGGTAAACGTGTTGTCTTAAAAAATATCTGAGACTAACGGTTACTGAATAATACTAGTTTCTTATACCAAAAATATAAAGTATATCTAACTAAAAGACAGAAGATGGACGAAGAGATTATTGGAGTGGAGACCAAGGAGCCGACAAGCGAAGTCGAGCCAGACCACCCACCCGATAGACCGACGACCCTAAGGAGAAATAGAAACAAACTGGATTTCAGCAGCTAGAGATAGAGAGAACTGGAGACGTTTGGAGGAGGCCTATATCCAACAATGGATGTGAAATGGGGCTGGATGATGATGATGAGGATCTAACTAAATATCCGAGTAAAAGAGCACAAGGACGAATAGCGGTAATATATACGTGACACTAAAAGAAAGAAAACTGGATGAAAACGTTATCTGTGAAAAAATGAAAATCGGAATAGATAAGTACAAATGTTCAATTATAATTACTCATGCAGAACTAAAAATATATCATTTAATGCAGCAAGAATTATGGCCGAATTATGGTCTCAAAAGACAGTCTACGGAACACACCACCAGTAGTACGCTATCAATTAAAACAAGTATTGATGCCACGAATTTTATCCTAAAGATTTATAACGAATGCTTTGCTCTTTGTTTAACTTAGCACTAAAACAGAAGAACAACTGAGGGACTACAAATGTGAGAAATTTTAAACTGAGATTATAAACTGGTGAAATTATAAAAAACGGAAACATCTTATCTTGGACATATATTTAGACATGGGAGATATAACTTTCTTCAACTAATAATGAAAGCAAAAATAGAAGAAAAGCGTGATCCTGGCAGACGATAAATAACTAGACTGCCTAACAGAAAGGATTGGAAAGGAACAGACCTCCAAACCTTAATAAGAAAAGAACAGGATAAAGAGTAATTGGCAGAAGTCATCGCCAACCTCCATAAGAGGACAACACAAAAAGATGCGAAGTTAACCCCAGTAAAGAACAACCCTACTGTTTGGAGAATCTATACATTTACACGTGTAAGTAAGTCTGTTTAATCCTTGTAATTCCATGTCTGTATGAATTGCTAATTTCTACTTTAAAATCAATATTACGTCATTGACACCTAATATTTTAAAATTCTCTTTTTTACTTCCGAATATATAAACAACGATACATAATATCAACAATTTATGAGATGAGTATATAAAAAAGTTCTCAGCTCGTCTGAATCACGTTTTCTCATGCGATTACGTGACCTCTCCAGTTTTTTTATCCTACGAGTTTGGAAGCATCGACTTATCATATTTTTATTGTCAAGTTCGACAGCCAAACAACTGTGTGTTTTAGTGAAACGGGGCTGTTAGTGTGTTCATTATTTTTAACGGCCCGAGTTTTTATATTAGATTTCTTTAAATATTGAAAGGGAAAAGCTTGTAGTAGGAAATTTATTTATAAGTTGTCTTTGTAGTGGAGAAGGCTTTCCGGAAATAAAATTTTCAGAAAACTCTACGAGCGCAGAAAAATAAATAGAAGATAAATAAAAGTATACTTAATTTACTTCAAAAGAAAAAGTTACTTTTAAAAGGAAGTGTATTTAGAAAGCCAATCATTTTAGTCCAACAAAGTAAAGAATAATAATTAAACAGAATGTTTAGTTGATATAAAAGTTGCGCTGCCAACTATTTTTAGAATGAAAATAATAAAACAGAAGAGAGAATTAACAATTTAATAAAATCAAAAGTCAAAAATTAAAATAAAATAACTATTAGAATAAAATAACAAAATAACATTTTTTTGTATCTCCTTTATTTGTCAATTTGTCAATAATAACCATAATTTTATTGAAAATAGGTGATTTTTGGTAGCAAGAATATGACTTGTAACAGGTTGCTTCATCAAGCACTCTGTTATGTAGTGTAGCTTTTGCTAACTACATAGGGGTTACCTCTCACATTTACGAGTACAATATGTATGATACGTACAAGTTTACATGATATCCAATTACTTAAACTATCAACAAAGTCTTTTTGTATTGCTTCTTCCTTTTTTGGGTAATATACCCAGGGGGATACTTTGCCCAGCTAATTCAGGGGAAATATTCTCTAGCTAGACAATCGAATATCCCCATATAAAACTCAATTGAAATTATTTTATATTGAAATGAACACTGTGTTCTTTACTTCTTTACTTCTTCTTTAGAGCGAAACAGTTGGTATAGGAAAGACAATAAGCACAGGATAAAACATTTCTCGCTTGGAGGTAGCCACCAAGCTGAACACACACCATAAATGCTACCACGGATAATATTTCAGAAAACCTATAACTTAAGAAATAAGGGAAATTGTAAGGTTATGTTATAGTAAATATAAGAAAGAATAGATATTATAGGTTGATTTGATCACTAAACTAACTCGATGACTAAATTAAGGAATGTAATCAGTCTCTAAGAATTAAGGTTAGATAGGAGAGAGCAAAATATCTATAAGAGTTTGTAGTTTTGTTTTAAACAATTCTTTGTAAATGTCAAAATTTAGAGAAAAGTTTATTGATCACTCTAGGATAATATGACTTAGGAATCCAATTTGACCACATTTGCAGTATGGGTTATCCATGAGGTACCTATGCGAAATCAACTGGAGACTTTTGAGGCGGATAGTAGGCATTAAAAAGAGTGGCGACAATACGCATCTCTGTCTCACTCCACATATAATTTCAATTTTTTTTGACAGCTGTTCGTTAACACGTACTTTTGTCCCTGTTTATAGTATATATTTGATATGGATCCTGAGGTAGTTGGAGTCAATCTTCTTTGATTTCAGGACATTCATTAATTGTTCATGTCGTACTTTATCGAATGCTTTATTATAGTCAAGAAAACATGCGTATATATCTTGATTGACGTCCAGGCATCTATTGTATCAGTATATTAAGTGAAAAAAGATCTTCGTGGGTTTCCTAGGCCTTTGCGAAAACCAAATTGTGTATCATTCCGTCCTATGTCCAGTTTGTGATATATTCGGTTATGGATGACTTTTAGTAGTAACTTTAGCACATGAGACATCAAGCTAATGGTGCAGTAACGCTGCATTCTATTGCCTTTTTCTTTTTGTAGAGACAAATAAAAAATTAACGTTAACTACTCTTTGGGTAATATGCCTGAAGTATAAATTTGGTTCAAGAGTGTCACTAAAACATCAATGTGCTTCTCACCTAGAATTTTTAGGATTTCTATAGGAATCTTGTCAGGTCCAGGGCTTTTCCCCACTCTTCATTGTTTTTAATGCGTGTAATATTCTTCTTTTGTAATATATGGTGCTATTTCTAGAGTATAAGTATTCTATACTAGAGTATTTAAAGTCAGCACAAAAAACACCAAATCCTGCTGAGCCCTTACTGTCAACTGATCCATCTGTAAAAATTATAGTGTGAAGTGGATTGTCAAATGATAATCTTTAAAATTGAATTGATGCAAGCTTATCACCTTTATTAAATTAAACATTCATAATAGGGATAAAAACTAATTGATATTCTAATTCAAAATTGGTGGCGCGGAAATAAGGCACATATTAGAAAATAAATTTGGCGTATGCTGGAATTTATTCATAATGGAAACTAAGAGGGTAATGCTTTTTAATTTCAATAATTATGATTTGTTTGCATTAATATCTATTATTGATCTAAGGCAGAAATTATTGGATTATTAATAACGATGAGATTTTTTAGAATAAATTTAGAAAGGTAAAAGAAATAATAAATTAGACTTACTCTCATCAATTAAATTTAAACTGACCAGACGACCGGTTTCGCTTTCTACAATATGCAAAGCATCTTCAGGTCTCGATACAAAGTTAAATAAATAATGCTGGTACTCCTATTTAATTGATGGTTGAAAAGAACATGGTTCAAACTATCCTGTATTGTTTATGAAGATCTGCGCTTTCAAATTTCGAAATCGTCAATCCTATTAAAATATCCTTTTGTGGTCGTTATACTCCTGCAACAGTACGTGTAAAGAAAACAAAGCTCCCTTGTCGTACCTTACTTCTTCTTTACATTTTTTTTGTATATATAAAATACTTACTAAATACATAAATTGTTAAGAACTAGTTTTAGTTGAATTTTGAGATATTTACTCTTGTCTTAATAAATCTAAAATGAAATGTGCACATCGTCGGGGGTTTGTGTTGATAAGGAAATAAAGCTAGATTTTAATAATTGTTCTGGTATTCCATAACTTTTGGTACCTATCGTAAAATTGTATTAAACAAAATAAAACAAGTACATTACAACTAGGATCACCTACTAACATTCGCTCATTTATTTTATTATGGTTTGTTTCTCGTTAATAATAAATATATTTATGTGCTGTTATTATCACTATTGATAACATTTTTATACCGATTACCTGGATTCACAATATCTTGCCAAGGGTACTTTCTACTCATATTTAACAGCAACCAACAATAAAATAGTTTTTACTTGATTTTGGATGTTAATATTGTTGTAATTAGTGAAGAAACATTCATATACAAAATTAAGTTTTAATATGTTGAAAATCATTTTAAACAGTGTTATCGATGTGCCTAAGTTAGAATATAATTTGGCAAGATTTAGTTTGTTTAGGACGTTAAACCGAGAAGATAATCAAGAAAAAAAGGGGAATGTTAGGTTTGTATACAATAGTAAAATTATATAAAAATGTAAACTAAATCTAAACTAACTATTTTTAAAAATGAGTTCAACAGCATAATTTTTAGACTGCACTACGAAAATCGCCCAAAGAAATCTAGATCTTTCTTTCGAAGAGAATGCTATTATCTCTATCTATCCAGAGTTCCACGAAAAAATCATAAACGACCAATTAATATACCACCAACAGTAATCCAGGATCTCAAATACAGATTTTCAAAATTACTCGACTATCCCCTAAAACTTAGATCCTAAATATTTGGCTAGAGCAGTATTTGTGGTCCACGCTTACAGACTTTTAGAAAAGCCATCATTACTCAATGAAATCAACGAAGAAAAGCTTCCGTGCTGGGGATTGGTTGTCATAAATTGGTAAGATATTTTTCAATAACAACACTATTTTTGTTACAATGTCCTCTAACGTAGCGAAATATTATTATTATCCAGACTGAAGCCATACTGATCTACTAAGCACTACATGCCACAAAAAATTTATTCATCTCAGGTACCTATGGTATCAAAAGGATTGAGCTTTGGTGGGGTGTCGTGTTTATCGATACCTAGGTGATACGGTATGCTAAAGTATCTTATTTTTGAGTACAGCTTTTTTCCATGGTCTAATAAAGATATTCATTCAGATTGTTTTATGCTTTATAGGTGGTTTTTTAGATAACACTTATAGTAAAGAGGGAAGATATTCATTTCAGATTGTTTTATGCTTTATAGGTGGTTTTTTTAGACTCTGAGATAGCGCG
>NW_027312827.1:0-25733 GCF_040954645.1 Diabrotica undecimpunctata
CGCGCTATCTCAGAGTCTTCTGTTAGGTTTTTTAAATAATTTTTAGGTATTTTTAATTTGTTGTTGTTGTCATTATAATTACGAAAAATATGTTCCAGTTCACTACATTTAGTTACAAATTGAAGTGTTGGTTTTTCCAGTAAACCACCCTCAGAAACGTGGTTTACCCAACTAAACGATTTATCGTTAGCGTCCGGAATATATCTAAGTATTTCTTTTTTTTTGTAACTTAAATGCAATGAAACCGGCTAAATTTTCCAATCAATCCCAATTCCAGGTTTTAGTTCTATAACTTTTTCGCTTAATACCCTTTTGTTGCGGCTTATTATAATAACATCATCAGCATTTAGCTGCTCGCATCAGCTCTTAAAAATGCTCCTACCTTTTCATTATTTTCTCTTTCTCCAAACCCACTCCAAAGTCTCCTTGTCTTTCTGCTCCACAGTAGTACATACTGTATTCTTTTTTATTTATGCAACCATGCCATTTAAAACTGATTTCTTGGAGGGCTGCTATGTCTACTTCGTACTTCAAAAGTTCCTGTGCAATACTTTGCATTTTGCCTGCCTGCAGCATGGTTTGTACATTCCAGGTTCCCAGTCGCAAATTCATCATTGGCCCAAAATAATAAATTTCAAAAATATATTTTCCTTTCATTACTAGCAATATGGTTCTGAAAATCATCAGCATTTGAGCATATTTTTTTATTGATCTTGTATTAATTCAGCCCTTTATATCCAGTTTTCTAACAACAGCTTTTAAAGTTAGATTAAAAAGTGTTGTTAATAAGGCATCACCTTGTCTAACTCCATTTTCAATATCAAAGGCCTGCGTCATATCTCCATCTATTCTCACCATAGCTTTTGGAACTCTTCACAGTCATTCGTATAAGTTTAACTAACTTCTTAGGTATCCCTAACATAGATAGTTGCTTTAACATCTTTTGTCGATCTACTCCAACAAACACCTGTTTGAAATCGATATACAAGTTGTAAATAGGTATGTTATATTCAACACATTTTTCATGTATACCTCTTAACATATGTATTTGGTCTATAGTTGACCTCTTTGGTCAACAATCGCAATTTACATTGGTATTCACCAATAATCTCCTCCGAAAACGATTCCAGGCGGCTGTATATAATTCCTGATAATATCCTGTAGACGACATTTAAAACTGTTATGCCCCTATAATTTTTGCAGAGTCGTTTGTCTCCCCCTTTGTACATAGGAAGTATGATTCCTACTTTCCAATCTTCTGGGATGGCTTCTAGTGTCCATATGCGGTCGATTAGTTTATGGATACGCCTCCATAGCGCATGTCCACCATTCTTTATCAGTTCTGCAGTTATTCCATCTGTGCCAAGTGCTTTGTTATTTTTTAGATGTTTTATGACGTTTATCGTTTCTTCCAATGTTGGTTGCTCAACTAGTTGTTCTGCTGTGTGGTGAATTATTTCTTCATCTTCGTTTTGTTATTTTTCTGGGTTTAACAGCTCTTGAAAATGCTCCTTCCACCTTTTCATTATTTTCTCTTTTTCGCTGATAATTGCCTCATTTTTGTCCTTGCAAACTGTTGATCTTGTCATGCATCTTTGGGTTTATTGCTTGGTTTCCTTGTAAAGTTTTCTAGTTGCTCTTCTGTTATTATAATCTGTAATTTGTTGTATTTTTCTATTCAACATTTCTCTCTTTTTCCTTTTACATATTTTCTTTGCATCTTTTCTGAGTTCTTCATATGCCCTTCTATTCAATCGGGAATCCCTTTGTAGACATTTCTGTCTAGCTATATTTTTGCTATTTATTACTTGTTGGCAATCTTGGTCAAACCATTCCTCGTTTTCTTTGCTTGAGGTTTCACCTAATGTTTCCTTTGCCATATTTGTAATTGTCATTTGGATGACCTTGTGTGATCAATTTGATTAAATTTATTAGTACCAGGTATCATCCAGGTTCGTTTATGAATATTTTTATGAGGAAAACACGTACTAACAACTCTTAGTTTGTTTGTCATTGCCAACTGTGCCACTC
The DNA here is from genome assembly GCF_040954645.1 of Diabrotica undecimpunctata. Lineage (NCBI taxonomy): Eukaryota > Metazoa > Arthropoda > Insecta > Coleoptera > Chrysomelidae > Diabrotica > Diabrotica undecimpunctata. The sequence goes on from NW_027312827.1 coordinate 2,032, forward strand.
TTATACCATTGTTGCTGGTAATATCATGTAAACTATGCTTACCAAAGGATTCTGCATATATTGGCCCTTTTCCCAGCTTCCCGTTCATATCACCCAGGACTATAACTGTATCTCTCTTCTGTGCATTTTCACATTCTACTTGTAATTGGTCATAGAATTGATCGGTTACTAGTTCATCTGCTGCTTCTGTTGGGGCATGGGTATTAATAATTGTAATATTATGAAATTTTCCCCTTAGACGTATTTTGCATATTCTTTCATTAAATGGAGTAAAACACAATACTGATCTGCGGCATTTATGGTTTACCATAAAACCCACTCCAAAGTCTCCTTGTCTTTCTGCTCCACCGTAGTACATACTGTATTCTTTTTTATTTATGCAACCATGCCATTTAAAACTGATTTCTTGGAGGGCTGCTATGTCTACTTCGTACTTCAATAGTTCCTGTGCAATACTTTGCATTTTGCCCGCCTGCAGCATGGTTTGGACATTCCAGGTTCCCAGTCGCAAATCCATCATTGGCCCAAAATAATAAATTTCAAAAAATATATTTTCCGTTCATTACTAGCAATATGGTTCTGAAAACAGTTTTTGTGAAGTTTCTATAGTATGTACTATATTCAATGGAAATACAGATTGAACGAATTTAAAACGGAACATACGAAATCAATGTATTTCGGCTCAACTCCGCTCTAGGTGGTTGGCCAACAAAAGGTTGTCAAATAATTATATTATAAAAATCCAATACTTCAGCGGGCTGCTGGATTCGGAACTCATTCAAGAACAAGTCAAAACTCCACCCAAAAAAACTAGACTAAACAAGCAGTTATTATGCTGTCAAACCACTTATCGCTTCCTTATAGTCCAAGAGATAGAGCCGAAATTTTGAACTGATCAGTAATATGACATTTCTCTATTGGAATATATTCATTGTAACTGGGTTAAGACTTTGCCTTACAGGCGGAAGCCCCTCGTGGTACAGGGGGTGGCTATACAGGGATAAAGTTGTCATTTTTTTTCGGAAAAATTAACGATCGATAATATGGCCGAAAATTTGCCCAGAATAAGATCTTGGTATAACTAGACGAAATCCCAAAGGGCGGACGCGAGAGTAGATACATAGGGTGTGGCGGACAGGGGTGAAATTGCAATTTTTTGGGGAAAAATTAACGATAAGTAATATGTCCGCCATTTTCGTGGCTCATTATTTAGCCCCTAAAAACTTTAAATCCAAAAGGACGGACAGCTGGGTTGGTACAGAGAGCCACAAGACGGGGTCAAATGTACCACTTGCCTGCGCATTTTAGGTCTCGGTAACAATTTTCAAACTGATTTTATTATGATATTTTTATACCGATTGATTTGAAAATTTGTATGCTTACTTCTGTTACTATTCTGAGAAGCGTCAAGTAAAGTTTTCCTCAAAATTTTCCAAAAAAAATTTCCGTAAATGAAAATTTTCGTAATTTTTTGAGGTAAAATCTAATTTGTAGAATCCTTTCGATTTTCTGTAAGTTATACCATGATTTTTTTTCCAAAAATTTTCAAACGATTTTTCCGATAAGAAAAAAAAATTTAATAAAACTTTTCTAAAACATTTGATAAAACTCGTCTGAATCTTTTATAGAATATTTTGTAGTATTAAAATGATATTATGATAATGTTTTTTTTTCCAAACTAAAGTCATATTTACTTTACAAATTACATTTTTTTCTTAAATATAAATATTTTACGAATTAATTTTTAATTAAATAAATGTTTGATATTTGATATTTTATTAAATTAAAGTAATTTTATAATGTTAATTATTAAATATTTTTGGTATAACAAATAGTAATTTTACTTATTTTTTATTACAATAAAAAGGTTTTTAAATTTATATTGCATAAATAATGATTGTTCAGATATAAGAAAAAATTTGATTTATTATTACATTAATAATCAAATACAAAATATATTATTTCTATTTATCAATAGATAAAATTCAATTTGTAGAATTCCTTTAACAATTTACAAATAATTATTAATAAAAATCAATTTAATAGTGGAATTATCAATTTTTTAAGATTTGAAATTTACTTTGTAGATATTTTCAATATTTCTTTTTAACTTTCAAATTGATTGAATTTTTTTTCATTAGTTAATTATAATTTTACAAATTCTGTTTGGACATTAATTTTGCATCATTATTATTTTAAAATATTAAAATAATAATGATGCGCGTTCATTTAGATCAGTAATTCTAGACGCATGCGCTAAATGTAATAAGTATCAAGATGCTTTTATTCAACTTGGTGAAACTGACTTCGATTGTAATGAAGTTTTTGAAACCTTAGAAACTTTCGTATGTCACTTATATGGAACAGGACTGACGAGAACAATTCCAAGAAGAAAAGTAAACGATGTCAGATTTTCACTATTTAACCGGCAGTATAAGTTGCATGATGTGAACGAACCTTAAAAAAAAAAACTAAAAAATTTCGATGCTTCAAGCTTACCACCATGTCAAGATGAATTACACCAACATCTACTGCGAGCTCATTATATTTCAAATATTTGGACAAATGCTCATAAAAAAGTACCAACAGAATTGATTGTTGAAGAACATGGTTGGGAGTTTGAAGATGAAACATATAAATTCAAATGGTTTAGTGGACCTCAGATGCCAGAATCAGTTCATGAAGTAGTGATTGAAAATGAAGCAGATAATGAATGTGATATTATTGAAAGTGAAAGTGACGAAGATGATGAATGTAATTACATCAATGAGAGTGAGAAAAATGACGAAATTTTTAAAGTTTTTCTAAATTTTTTTTTTCTTATCGGAAAAATCGTTTGAAAATTTTTGAAAAAAAATCATGGTATAACTGACAGAAATTTGAAAGAATTCTACAAATTAGATTTTACCTCAAAAAATTACGAAAATTTTCATTCTACTTGGCGCTCTTCAGTATAGTAACAGAAGTAAGCATACAAATTTTCAAATCAATCGGTATAAAAATATCATAATAAAATCAGTTTGAAAATTGTTGCCGAGACCTAAAATGCGCAGGCAAGTGGTACATTTGACCCCGTTTTATGGCTCACTGTACCAACCCAGCTGTCCGCCCTTTTGGATTTATAGTTTTTAGGGGCTAACTAATGAGCCATGAAAATGGCGGACATATTACTTATTGTTAATTTTTCCCCAAAAAATTGCAACTTCACCCCTGTCCGCCACCCCTTATGTATCCACTCTCGCGTCAGCCCTTTGGGATTTCGTCTAGTTATACCAAGATCTTACTCTGGGCAAATTTTTAGCCATATTATCGATCGTTAATTTTTCCGAAAAAAATTACAACTTCATCCCTGTATAGCCACCCCCTGTACCACGAGGGGCGTCCGCCTGTAAGGCAAAGTCTTAACCCAGTTACAATGAATATATTCCAATAGAGAAATGTCATATTACTGATCAGTTCAAAATTTCGGCTCTATCTCTCCGACTATTAGGCAAGCTCCTCTCTCCTTTAAAGGAGACTGATAGTTGAACGATATTTTATACAATGTCTATCACCGGGTATGGATTTATTTTTGTCCAAGTTTTATATTGGTCCACTATTTCAAATGCAGTTCAAACAGATATATATTAAATTGTATGTTCCGTTTTAAATTGGTTCAATCTGTATAGTACAATTTTACTTGGAAATAAGATATTATTGGCGTTTTGATTTCAAATAATTTGTTATATAATATATTTTCAATTAAAAAGTTGTGTTTAATTCTTAAGAACTAAATGTTGTCAAGTTTATACATGTAGTGTTTTAGTCTTTTCATGTGCTAAAGTATTTTAGTCTTATCAGTTTAATATAAAGGAATTTATTTATGTTTTACAAGTCTTCAGATTAATATATACTTAAATATACACAAAAGCAAAAATAAAAGTTAATATTTTTTAATGATCGCTATTATTGTAATTTGTGTCCGACCCTGTAACCGCAATTTATAGAGAGGATATTACTTAATCTCCATGAAAATGTCAAAGGTCTGAAGACAAAATGCAGAAATGATTTGATGTGAAGTATCAAGGTACTTTCACAATGTGTGGTGATGACTCGCTAGATTTGTCAGTTTCTAAAAGGAAGAACACTTTTTCTAGCTAGCGTTGTGTAGTTGACATTTCCAGCGGATTTTTTATTAGGAGTGGCATATGAATAATGAATAAAATAACAGTAATAGTAATTTTCAAATACCAGAATGTTGCAAAACATAAAATATGTTGACGACGTATTCATACAGGGTGAAATGTCATTATTACAGGTTATGCGAGGTTATGTTTTAAATTTTAATTACATACAGTTATTGTGGATGTAAATATAAGTTTAAGACAAAACAGAGCAAAAGTTTAAGAGCTTTTGAGATATCCCTATTTCACAAGGTCACGCCATACCTTGAGAACGACTTATCCGATTTCATCTATCTTTTTTTAAACTTAAACTTATTGGATGTTCTTACGGAAAGAAAATTTAAGTAAATTGCACTGAAACTTAAAATATATCAGAAAATATAACGACTATTTAAACTTCACGCATTTTTATAAGCACAAATTTAAACAATTTGGAAAATGACAGTGATGACAATCGTTTCATATCCCAACAGAGATAATTCTCGCCAGTTTTATCATAGTTATACAAAATATGTTGTATTATGTTACCTGTTATCGGCATGTTACCTACCTTGAACACAAAATTACTACTTTTTTGCTAGAAAACTAGTTGCAGAAAATGGGTATGTCATACATATACAGATTTAATAAATTTATTTAAGTAAATGTCATAAAATAAGTCAGGTAATATGTGAGGTTTGGTTAGGTTAGGTTAGGTTTTCTCCACAAATAATATATATATATATATATATCAGAAAATATATATATATATATATATATATATATATATATCAGAAAAAGGTTAAAGCGAGTTAATAGTAAAATAAAGGTAGAAGGTATCGGCGTAGTTCGCAACAAAGGAAAAAATATAATAAAATATGTGTATAAGATGGAAAGCAACCAAATATCCGTATTTCTGACTATTCGTCGTCTTCAGTACGGTGCAGCCAAGTTAGAAAAGGAGCATGTTAATTAGGGAAAGGATCACTACAGGAGCAATGCGACAATTTGTGGCAATAATGTTAGAAGACTCTGAGGTTGTCCCTCTGGAAACCTGGAGCCGACAATGATGGGTGGTTTTTCAATTTGGCAATGGCAATTTTTCCCGGTTTTCTTCGAATTATCTTATTATCTTATTGATAATTTCACGTTTAGGCATAAAACTTTTGCTGATATCAAGTTTGTCCGTCATATTAAACTTACTTTAAAGTTTATTGAATAAATTTGACTTAATCAGTGAAAAGAAACCGTGATTTGTTCATTGGTGTCAGTTATAAAAAGAGTGAGTACGAGTTGGATTATAAGTATTTGTTAACGTAAAAAGGAAAAACGCATTAGTATTTGAAATTATTTTAATATCATTCTAAGTATGTATGATGCTACATGACTCGCGATTATGCAATAGATTAACAAAAGTGTTGTTTTTTAGGTGAAAAACCATCGGCAAATTATCTAATGTACGCGAATGTAAGAGATTTACTCCCTATTCTTCTTTAATCATTAAAAAAGTAATATCACGGCAAGCAATTGTTACAGCGACGGCGTATGAATCAAGGAACAGAAAAACTCACTATTAAAGAGTTCTGCAGTGACACTACGGATGTTGCCAATACAATTGTTTTATAATAAATGCGTTATTATTTGAAATCCTTTTGATATTATTTCAATAGTGTAAGATCCCTCTACAAGAACACTCAATTACAACGTAGTTAATCAAACTCACATTTTTACAAATATTTACAATTAGGAGAATACATTGATAATAGGTTGCCAGTCAAAAAGTGGCCTCAAATATTTTGAATTCTTTAAACACAAATTTAACTTTTAAACAAAATTTTTTTAGAATCTCTTTATTATACCATTATACCATTACCTGGTCACTATAAGATATTTTATATCAGTGGAGCAAAAGTTTTTAATCAGTGGACACACCTTCTTACCCCGCGATAATGATTTTGCCCTTATTGAGCGTAAGAAAAAAATAACATCAGTGTATCATCCAAAAGATTGGATTGAAGGTATAGCTAATGCAAGACCATCCGAGCCATTTATTGTGTGTTCTTTAAAGACAACTATAAGTCGACTCAGCTTTACTAAAAAGCAAGACTACAATAACTGAAGCGGTTTGGTACAAAATTACCAGAGATGATCCTACAAATCTGTTATGTCGAGAAGCCACAATGTATTGCAACATTAGATTATTCATCTCTAATAAAAAGTACATTTTTGATGGAAAATTTAATTTCAAGCGAAAAAAAAACGTTTCTCACCAAAACATGTTATTGTAAGTTACAACCATATTCGGGGGCCATTCATTTGAAAAGACATAAAATATTGTAATAATTGTCGATATTAATTACATAATTAACAAAATGATCAAGATCTTGATTTTTGGCTTAAAAAGCATTATAACCAATCGAAACTTTAATATAGGGCAAATATGTTTGCTTGAAAGAGAAAAGATTGTAGTTGAAATTTTTGTTTTTGAAAAGTAGTCAAAGGATGATGGATCCAAAGAAGGTACATATAGATCTAGTGGGAGGAAAAATGAATGGAGCTACGTGGAAGCGTAAAATATATATTATGTTAAAAGGAATTCTAAATCTAGTTGATACTAAATGGGAATTTGGAAGTTAAATTGGTTACTAAGCTCTTTTAGCTGTAACGTTAACAACAACTTAAATACATTTTTAGGTTTATGAGTTCTGCAGATACTTGGGCCGAGTGGCATAGGTTGTTTGATGATGATGATAGTGTGTTTGGCATGGAAACTAGTTTATTTGTCACAGATTTTTGAATAATGTATGTTATATTTATGAATTGAAACTTAATTACAACATATTTATATTATATCCAGATCCAGATGCATATAAGTGATTACATACAATCCACAAGCAAACTAAGTTCCTGTAGCTGGCTGTATACCATGTATCACAAAAAATTGTTAAAATCCTTTATAAAAGGTACATAATTACATAATTAAAAAAAAAATCGGGCTATGTCGTGAAGACAAAACGTTTTCGGAATCCATATTCCATCATCAGTGTCTAGGTGTACATGTTTTGAGCCACTAAATATTTGGGTAAAAACCCGTTAAAAGTTATAGGTTACAATTAAGTTTACATTATTCAAACTTATATATTAGGATGTTAAAGTTACCAGTGGATTTTATAACATGGCGACGTACGACTCCAAGTCGTACGTTGGAAAACATCGGTTGGGTTTTTTTAATTATATACCTTTTATAAAGGATTTTAACAAATTTTTTGTGATTACATACAAGTTCATATATTGATTTCTGATTTAGTGATAGTAGGTGGGTTATGGGGTAAAAATGAAATAAAAAAGGTACTCAAAGAAATAAAGAATAACAAATCTCCTGGGAAAGATGGAATAACTGTGGAAATGCTAAAAAATGGGGGGAAACTACAGTGGAAGTCCTATGTACTAATGAATAAAATAATGAACACAAAACAAATACCTACCTCATGGAACTAGGCAATAACACTATTACTATTTAAGAAAGGCGATAGAAAAGATCTGAAAAACTATAGGCCCATAACGCTACTGAATGTAATGTACAAACTGTTAACTAAACTACTAACAAACAGATTAACAACTAAGTTAGATAATTAACAGTCAAGAGAGCAAGCCGGTTTTAGAAAAGGATTCAGTACAAGCGCGACCATCTGCTTACGATAAAAATATTAATTGAAAAGGCCAACGAATATCAAATCCCAATGTATATGGCATTTGTAGACTTTGAAAAAGCATTCGATAAGGTGGAACATTGGGCAGTAAAGAAGTCTTTACAAAATGGGAGAATAGACTATAGATACACGGACTTAATTTCCAATATATATGATCAAGCAACAACATCCATTAAAATAGCTGAACAAACGCAGCCCATTAAGAACGGCGAGCAGTCAGACAGGGTGACACTATACCACCCAAACTATTCAATCAAGCTTTGGAAGACGTTATGAAAAAATTACAATGGGAAAAAACGGGGTATTAACATAAATGGCCAATACTTGAATCACTTGAGATATGCAGACGACATTGTATTAATAACAGATAAAAGGGAAGATTACTTAATATGATGGATGAATTAAATAGCGAATCAACAAAAATAGGTCTACAAATGAATTACAATAAAACGAAAATTATGACCAACCAACCAGAAGAATTAATAATTACAATTGCACAAACAACTATAGAACAGGTAAAAGAATATGTATATATGGGACAACTAGTTAAATTAAATAAAGAAAATCAGACCGGAGAAATAAAAAGAAGAATACGGTTGGCTTGGGTATCCTTCGGAAAACTCTACTATATATACTAAAAAATAGAAAATACCCCCAATATTTAAAATCAAGAGTCTTCAACTAATGTATACTTCTGTTCTCACCTACGGTTCTCAAACTTGGACGTTTACAAAGGAAAACATGGAAAAAATAGCAAAGACCCAAAGAGCCATGGAAAGGCAAATGCTGAACATCAGGCTATCAGACAAGAAAAGAAATACTTGGATCCGCAACAAAACAAAAGTGACCGGTGTATTAAAGCAGATAGCAAAACTTAAGTGGAAGTTCTCTGGACATATCATAAGACAGAAGACGACAGATGGAATAAGATGATTATACACTGGACACCATATAGTTACAAACGAAAAAGAGGAAGGCCACAAATGAGATGGTCAGATGACTTGAAGAAACACGCAGCCCGAAGTGAATACAAACTGCCTACAATAGAGAGACGTGGAAGAAGGAAGAGGAGGTCTATGTCCAAAATTGGACAGCAAGGGCTGTATAGATAGGTGGGTTATATTTACTGTACAGTTGCAACTTACTTTTAACCAGTTTCAATAAAAAGTAGCTGAGAGTGCTTTATTTTTAATACATCCAAACAGGATGTGATTGATATCACACTGAGAAATATTATGGCATGAGGACTTTCGTGATTCTATAAAGTTTAATCTACCCAGGTGAGCAGATAGCATAGGTTGTTTGAGGAAATATCGTCCGGCAGAAATGACACAACAAAATTATAAAATACAATAAAATACAAGAAGAAGGCAGAACTAGCGAACTAATTTTACTATTCAAAAAAGGAGATAAAAATAGCCAGAAAACTACAGAGGTATAAACTTGTTAAATACTACCCTAAAACTAAAATTTTACAAGAACTAATGAATAAAAGAATAAGTTTAATATACGAACAACGGGGTTTTAGAGAAATTACTAATTCACGGATCATTAACCAATATAACTTCAAGGCAGGGTCATGATTTTAGTGCAAGTCAGTAAAAACACCAGCAGCAAAATTAGGTTTCGCAGTCAATATCCCAAGTACACACACACCAGCAGCACAAAGAAAAAGGGCTAGTTCAAGAAGAAGGTAAATGATAAGAGATAAACAGAGAGAAGTGAAGCAAATAACAAGACTTACATGGTTGGAAAAGAGCTTTTATATGTATCCAAGTTCTATCTCGTAAAACGATTATAACAGTTTTATATTTATTTATAATTATAGTATAATAGTTATAACATTTTTATAGTTGAGAAAGAACAGAAAACGAAAATTGTTAGAAAAATACTGATAAATTATTTAATGTGTAAAATTAACATTGTTCTTTTTTTCTTAGTAAATACTACGGTATGCAGTTGTTAACTCGAAGGCGTATGCATTAATGGACGAAAAAACTCACCATGAAAGTGTCTGCAATAAATCTTATTACAGCTAGGCAGTAAAACTAAGGATGTGGGCAATAAAATTGTTATAAGATTATAAAACATTAACAACAGTGTTTATTGTTTTTGTCTTATTTTGTACCTCGTAAAAAAATCATAATAGACTTCAAAATTACCTAGATTTTTAGTGTTGGTTCAAAAACTTTCTCAGTTTTTTTAACCACGTCTGTAATTATTTAGTTGATTGTATTTCCTTAATCATGGTTCATTATTTTGTTAAGCATTTGTCATATTATTTCCACCTGTAAATATCAATAGATGTTAATTTTTTGTGTTTAAATATTTGGGATATCCATAATATATGTTCATTATAATCGTCAGTGGCATCACAGCCCGTTATGGGCCAAAGCATTCTTCAGAATAATACTCCAATTGCCGATATCTCTGGGAAATATTCTCTAATAATTTCTTAAAGTTTGGATAATTTTCTTTAATTCATCATTTATTTTACTTTAGTTAGTATCCCATCAGTAGTGCTTATATAATTATATAAGCACTACTGATATATGAGGAAGAAAGGATACCCAATGCACGGAGAGAGAGTGTTATAGTATCATTGCATAAAGAAAAAGAGGACATTCAGGACTGTAAGAACTATAGAAGGATAAAGTTAATGTAGGACACAATGAAAATTTGGGAGAGAACTGTAAAGCGAAGGCTAGGGAGCGGTACATCGATAGGAGAAGAACAGTGTGGGTGACAACGCATGCTTTATTTGCTTTAAGACAGTTAATAGAGAAATACGGCAAGAAGAAAAGAGAGCTAAGAAAAAGGCGTACGACATAGTTCCTAGACAAGAGCTATGGAGATGTATGAGCCAGAAATGACATAAATGGATTCCTGAGAAGTACTTAAGGCTCGTGATGTATGAGGGAGCGTACAACAAAGTAAGAACTTCTGTCAGATTGACCGAATGTTTTCCAGTGACGATTGGTTTGCATCAAGGCTCTGTACTGAGTTCCTACCTATTTAATAATGTTATGGATGTATTGACAGAGAAAGAAAGGAAGAGGGCTCCTTGGTCAATGCTCTTTGCCGATGATGTCGTGTTAGTAGAGGAGAGCAAAGAAATGTTGGAGGAGAACTTGGAGTGTTAGAGAAAGGCTATTGTGGGAGGACTTAACGTTAGCAGAAAACGGAGTATATGTGGTTGGGGTCAGTGGAATGGCTGGGGACAAAGAAAGGATTAGAGAAAAAACTATAACGAGTAGGAGAATTTAAATACATTGGCACCTACATAACGGAAAATGGATTGGTTTATCTGGCAGCGAATGAGCGGGGTACTTTGTGATCGAAAAATTGGCGAACAGCTGAAAGGAAAGATATATAAGAGTGTGGTGAGATCTGCGTTGGTGAACGGTGGTAAAGTGTGGCCTGTAAAGTCTCAAAAGAGATTTAAACACAAAGACTGCATTGGTTTGGTTATGTGAGACATAGAGATAAAACTATGTGGGACGAAGGATAGAGGCTGTTAGAAGTTGATGGAAGGAAAGGTAGGGGAAAACCGAAAAGTAGATGAAAGGACTGTGCGGGTGCATTTCATCATATTGTTAACACACAAACTCAACTATATATTAATGAATAACGATTTTTGATATCTCTTTTTTTGTTTCTAGTAGCTCAATCAGGTTTGCCATTTTAGACCATACCATGCTCAAAATACTACAAACTCTCTTTTTTAATATATATTTTTCCCATGTTTTAGCACTCAACTGCATATGAATGAAGAACGATTTTGTTGCAACTTTCAGAATAAATCATACTCTAAATTCTAAAAACTGCATTTTTCGTTGATTTTTAAAAATATTTTAAAAACAAAACCTCATTTAACTGTGACAAAACGATTTTTGTTCTCCCCAAAAATTACCCATATAAACTAAAAAATTATTTTGTGAAAAATTCAAATGATTTTTATGAGCTCAATTTTTATCAAAAAAGTCTGAAAAAAACCAAAGTGTTTTTGGACATGAAAATTTTAAATAACAATCACCACTCGAATTAGGTTATGTGCTTAAAAATCAACGAAAAATGCAGTTTTTTCGAATTTAGAGTATGTTTTAGTCTAAAAATGGCCAACATGACCGTGCTATTAGAAAAAAGGAAAAAATAGATGATAAATCGTTCTGTATAAACATAAAGTAGAGGTTATGTGGTAAAACATGGGAGACAATATAAAAAAAACTGGTTTGTCGTATTTTGAGCATTGTTCTGGTATAAAAATGGCAGACCTGATTACGCTATTTAGTAATAACAAAAAAAATATATTATATAAATATACAGTTAAGTTTATGTGCTAAAAACATGGGGGAAAACACCAAAAAAAATGTTTTTTTTTTTCAAATTTTGACCATGTTCCAGAGCAAAAATGGCAAATCTAACACGACCATTTAAAAGAACAAAAAAAGAAACGAACAATAATTATTTAGAAGTTTGTCAAAAATTTCCTGTTTACATGATTTTTAAAAAATTCAAATATTTTTGCTGAGCTCAATTTTGATCAAAAAATCTGAAAAAAATCAGAATTTGGGCACGAAAATATTTAAATGATAGTCACCACTCGAACAAAGGGTAGAGAGAAACAAAAATCGTTATTAGTCACATTATATTAGGTTATATCCTTAAAACATAGAAAAAAATATCAAAAAAATGGGTATTTTCTAATTTTGAGCATTTTCTGGAACGAAAATAAAAAAATCTATTCCCGTCATTAAAAAGATCGAAAAAATACATGAAAAATAATGATTTAGAAGTTTGCCAAAAATTACCTACATAACCTAAATTTTTTTTTAAAAATTCTAATTTTCCTGAGCTTAAGTTTGATCCAAAAATTTTACAAATATTAGAGGATATTTGAGCATCAAAATGTATAGGCGTCAAACGTGTTTCTAGGCATTAAATATAAATGTTTATGAGTTTCTCACATTATTTAAAGAAAACATTATTTGAAGCAAAGGATCGCTCAGGAATTTGTTTTTTTCGAAAAAAACACACTTTTTGTGATATTGGACCACCGCGGCCACCTAGGAAGCTAAGAATTTGGCTAAAGGGGTTTCTTAAATTCGTACTTTCTAGTGTCTAATCTCAAATAAGACGCGCTATCTCAGAGTCTGAGTGCAGATTTTACCATAATATCCCGTTGTAGCCTTTACACGTAATTTATTTCGGAATAAAAATAATAGTACCTATAAATAAATATTTGAATCATTGTTAAATACTGATAGGTAATTAATATAATTATACAATGAGTGATGCTTATAAAAATCAATCTGTAAAAAAGCAACAACATTTTTATGGAAAAAATGTAATTCCTAAGTATTATTTATACACACAACCAAAAAAATTTATGAATACTATAAAAAAATTAAATTTAATACTCATTCTTAAACATGCACACTGTTATGCAAACTTTCATAAATCCTTATTTGACCTTTAAGTGATTAAAATTAGAAATACCAATAATAAGCTTGAACATTTCACTTTTCTTGTCTCTCTTAAAGGTCACTCTTAGTTAATTTATATGCTTTTATAATTGAGAATGAAATAATCTAAAAAAACCGTTTAATAAAACATTTTTAAAGCGAATCTTCTATACTGGCGTTGTATTATTTTTTCTCTATAGTAAAATACTGAGGCGAACGTCACGGAAATAGCGTCACGAGAAGGCGTCACGGGTAACGTCACGAAATAGCAGTTCTTCACAGCGATTCACTATTCTCGATCAATTCGTTTCTAGTTTCAATTCAAGAATATCAGTCAATAAAAGATTCGGTTTGTAACGATTGTCCAGATTTAAGTCTTAAATGCCATTCAATTAATGACAATATTGAATCATCTGTTCAAATTTTTATGACCCCTCTCGTTTTAAAATAATTTTATATAAATACTTAAAAATCTTATTTAGGTTATATAATAATTTAATTTACTATCAAAAATGATATTTACTTATATTTTATTATTAATTTATTATTTTTTCTGAATTTGACAGGTCTGTCAGAAGTAAAGAACTTATACTTCGTTACTACGTTAGCAGGTGGCGTTAGGAGCAAACATAATAGTTTATTGAATTATTTTAATATAATACAATTTGCTTAAAATATAAATAATAAAGAAATAATAAAACTATTTCATTCTTTATTGAATTTGTTTTTATTCAATTATTCAATTTTAAAAATATTATTTAAATTTGGGATACAGAAAACCATATATAGCTTCACGCTAATCTACTGTAACGCCTACTGTAACGAATGATTAATGAAAAATAAAAATAAATTGGGAAATTTAAAGGATGTAATAATTTTCATTAATGACGGCTTGACACTCTTTGCAAGAAAGATACAAAATGAAATTGAAAGAAAGGCCAAACAGTTAAAAAGTGAAGAAAACGAAGTCAAACATAAGTTAAACAGTCTACAGACAAGATAGCAAAGGGAGAGTTTAAAAAAAATGGTCCAAATAAATAAGCAAACTATCCAAGCAACCAAGGACAACAAACTGACGAAATGGAGTGACAATGAATAACGAAAAAAGCGAAGAAAAAGGAATACAAGATGAACAAGAAAATATAAATCAGCAAAGGAACAAAAAAAATATATAAATAGGAAATTAAAGATAAGGGGGGTATATAAAGAAGAACATTTAAAAATTTAAAACATGAAGTAAAAAGATATAATTTATACGTTATAGTTTACAACAAACTAATTTAAATGGGAATATAATTAAAGCGGCAGACTATATTCTAAATAAGTGATGACTTCGATTGTTACTTGATGGAACTTCATTTTATCTAAGAATAAACACTGAAAACTTTTGTTTTCTACAGTTCCACAAAATTTATTACAATTTATTATCAGAACGGCTGTTTTGGCAGAGTCGCTCTACTTTTTTAAGTATATTTGGAAGAAATTATCTAAATCTTTGGAAAATGAAACTCCCGGCATTAAAGTCAACAAGGTACTGATCAAAAATATTCGATACGCAGACGATACAGTAATAATTACCGACAACTTAAATGATCTCGAGAGATTGATGGGCAAAATGCAAAATATCAGAGTAGAGTGAGGAGTACGGGTTGTCGCTCAACATTAAAAAGAAAAAGTTCATGCGGATTTGTAAAAACAAAAATTATAATGAAACTTTAAGCATTAGGAGCAAAACGATGGAAAGGTAAAAAAGTGTGTTTATCTAGGAGCACTTATAACTGAAATTAACGATTACTGCCGAGATCAGCTTTAAATAATAGAGTAGAATTCACTTATCACTAAACTTGAAGACTCGTTGCGTGTTCAGTGTACTTTATTACGGTGTCGAAGCTTGGATTTGAACTAAACGTAAAATCAATACGAAGAACTAACTTTTAAAATGTAAGTGTGCAGACAAAATCTGAGAATATAATGGGTTGATTGAGTTACTAATGCTGGGGTTTTAAAAAAAAATGGGGAAAGGGAAAGAAGTAGAAATAACTGTTAAAGAAATAAAGCTGCAATATCTGGGGACATAACGCATGGTGAGATACAGCGTCTTACATCATACAAGGAAAAATAGTGGACGAAAATAGTATTGGGAAAAGACGAAGTATCCTGGCTAAGAAATTTGAAGCCATTGTTTGGATGCAGTTCCGGTCAAATATTCAAAGTGGCTGTCTCTAAACTTAAAATAGCCATGATGATAGTAAACTAGCGATGGGACGTAATTTCACTACCGGTGATTTAATCACAGTGAGTTAGAAATCACTGATAACTACTACAATAAACCCAATTTTTTCCTACTCTATTCTCTAACCCTCTAGGTTACTCAAATCTAATCTACTCAATTTTTTTATATCTAGGGGTCTCATATATGTTTGATTGTTTTTATATGTTCGTTCTGCCTTTTATATGTATAACATCGACTAAGGAAATGTGTATGAATAGACCTTGAGAAGAAAAATATAGCCTACGATTACCAGCAGTGTAGATTGGAGAACACAGTATTATCATTCTAATCAGCGCAAAATCTAATAAATGATAAACATTGTAGAATACTAACATAACATTAGACTTAAAAACATTGAATAATGACATTAAATTTCAATTTCAAATAACTACCATATAAAATTTCGTTTGCTCGATTATGATTTCTAAAAATGAAGTAATTATATCGTGAACTTAACAATAACAACTGGAACTCTCAGTTTATTGTTGAATATTATAAAAACGATCCATTTGGATATAAAAAGTTAATTGACACGTTTATGGGCAAATATAATAATTCTAGTCTCGATAATGTGGTTTTGTAGTTTTTGATGCAACATTAGAAGAAAGTGCATATTTCAGCTGAAAGTGGTTTGTTTTTCATCGGTAGTTTCTATTTAGTTTTACAGGATTCACTTCTATATTTCAAATTTTTAATTCTTGTAATTAACTATCTGAGAAACTATTAAAACACAAGATCCTTCCTTCTAGTCTAGATAATCCTCTGAGTAATAAATTAAATAAAATTCTATATTACAAAATTGCTGGAGAACAACCCGAAGATATAGCCGAACAATATGCAAAACGTATCTTATGCATGTGTTAAACTCCACTAATCGGAAAAAAAAAAAAAAATAAGTCTACGACCTTAGAGAACATATCAAAACAAAAACAGGATAACATACACCTAAAGAAAAAAACTTTTTTAAATAAAGCAGGAGAATGCAGAGCTAAAAGCTAATTGTGCTAAGCTATTCGTTTGATAAAAGTTCTACCGGTTTGACCAATGTAATTTTTTGGGGCAGTGTTAAAGTTAAATGTTAGGCACCCATTCTTTTAATGACCAATTTCAAATCCTTCATTAAAAATAAAGGCCTTAAACTATGTTTATTTGAATCTATGTAAACTAATAAATTAAAAATTACGGACATAATTCTGAATGACCAACTTGAGACAAACAGTCTTTCCCTCCTCAACTTATTCAGTTAAAACTATAAAGTGTAAACGCATGCCAAAAATAGATCAATTCTTACAGGCCGATCTCTCTAGTAAATGTCTTAGCTGAAGTCTTCTAGAGGATCCTTAAGGAAAGACTCGTGGACTTTCCAAAACACAAAACACATAATCCCTACGTTTTAGTTCGGCTTTATTGAAGCTCATTCCACTACAACGGCGTTAACAGAAATCGTCACACATATTTCACAAAGTCTAAACGACCACAAAATATCATTAGGCATTTTTCTCGATGTTCAAAAAGCCTTCGATCAAGTCTGGCATGGTGGACTGGTTAAGAAACTACTGAACATTAGGTTGCCGTTTCTATTCGTTAGACTTATGCATTCATATGTCACTCAAAGTAAAATCACGGTAACGGTTCGACGTCATCTCTCAGCCTTATTTACTCCTACAGCAGGAGTGCCGTGTTGGCACCAATACTATACACAATGTACAACAGCAATTTTCCTAATCCGCGTAACACAAGTACACTTTCTTTACTTTATGTAGATGCCATTGCTCTTGTAACAACATCTCGAGATGCAGATGTCCTCTGTAGGTTTGCTCAAAATTACCTTGGCCAAGTCAAAAGATGGGGAGTAACACCTAACCCAAATAAAATACAAATGATTCTCTTTAGACATCCTAATCTCAGCAGTTACATCATTCACAACATAGCCGAAAGAATCGATCTTAGACTATGGGGGGATCGATTTTTATTTTTAGCTTTTTACATCGAAGTGTGGTTTCTGAATACAGAATACAGGGAATCTACAAATGGTACGGCATTTTTTGGGCAAATTTGAGCAATTTCAAACCACAGTAAATAAATAATTGGTACAAAATAATGGAGCTAAACAGCTAAAACAACCTTGATTGCATTAATAAGGAAAACAAAACTCGATTTTAGAGCCATTACAATAGATGGTAGTAGGTTCAGTTTAATGAAAAACAAGGGTTAGATATCTAGGTCCCATCTTATATAATATACCCTTTTTTACTAAAAATCCTAAATTATAAGCAAAAAAATAAAATGTTTATAATCTTGACTTAAGTCATGATCTAATACGTGACATTTTTACTTAAGTTAATATATCTTTTTCTCACCTTTACTATTCTAATCAATAAGGAAACATGAATACCAAGAACTTTAATGTTTTATGCTTATTATAGAATGTGGTCTCCTGAATATTTATCATTACGAAATGAATCATTCTCTTCGCTTTTTATAGTTATATAACTGAATACTATTAATCAAAAAATAATTGTTTCTCATTTGAAACTTTAATCGGTCAGATGATCAAGAGCTACAGTTTTATAAGGAATAATCTAAATAAATACTAACAAAAGAGTTATAAAGTCATAAGCAGTACAAACGTCATCATATTCACCTTGATCTCTCTATAGGGTCGAAGTTCTTAATTTTATTTTTAATCATACCAATATTAATCTCTTGTCCCATGATACCTCTTGTCTGAAACCAATCGTTCAATGCATGGCTATCTGTATTAATCATTAACATCTTTCAACAAGCTTGTACCATCGTAACCCAACATCGTTTTTTGTATTATTTTACTTATCTCCAAGTTCGCCGTGTTCTTTGCTTCTATCACTTTGAATCTTTCTCCTCTCTTCCATTAATGCTTTATTTGGGGACTTCTTCCGTTTTATGCTTTTGTATGGCAGTGTCTCCGTCCGGCTCGCGGAGATAAGAATACGGCCGGGGTCAGAAAGCCCTGCCTGTCGTAAGAGGCGACTAATGGGTAGGAATCGAGAGGTTTGAGAGCCGTCGCTTGAGGTGTCGGGTTGGTAGAAACGCACACGGTCGCTTCGGCGACACGATCACCGGTCTACATTCCTAGTATCCGAGACGAGACTCTCGTGGGACCACTCTACTCTCATTCCAAAAGAGCCTGGTGAAGTTGAACGAGCTGGGCCCGTATATACCTCTCCTGACCTTGGTCAGGCGTGGTGTGGGTGCCCCGGCACGTACCCACCGAGAGATCCAAGAGTGGTAGAGGAGAAATCCTCGGCGGCGACCTGTCTACGTGTGAGGTGGAAATTCCTCCGCCTGCCAAACCTATCCGCCCGTGGTGTGGGAGTAACGGGTAGGCAAGGTACTCACAACACAGGTACTACGGGGAAGGTGGAGCCCCCACGGGGCGCGTATAGTAGACGTGTCGTGGTAACCCCACGGGGTAACCCACGGGACGTTTTTGGTACGCGCCGCGTGGCACCTTCACTTTGGTGTCGGACTCGTAGGGGCAGAGGTTTCACTAACGGGCGTATGCCGAAAGGTTAGGTAGCCCAGGGTCCTGCCAGGTCTTAGTATTTGGAGGGCACGCACTCTTGCAATGTATGGCAGTGTATCTTCTGGCTCTCCTCTATAGCTTCTATTATAATGTCATTCAGAATGTTCAGGATGATCTAGGTCTGTGTTCTTTTTGCTTTCGAGGATGTTGTTGATACATTCTTCAACTTATTATTATTTAGCGTATGGTTCAATAAATGGAGTAAATACAGTAATAATTGTAAAAAACGTAAGTACATAATTCAAAAATACAAACGTAAGATTATATAAAAACGAACATAGACAAAAAACAGATAAAATACAAGATAATATAAACAGATAACGTTATATCTTTAAGTTAAGTTGAGCTATCCATTCAAGGCTTGCAGGCGTAGTTTTGAAAAAGTCTTTTGGGTCCTCTCGATATGCCCTCAATTCACATGTCTCCACTATGTGTTGGATGGTTCGATCTGGAGCTCCACAGTCGCAGCTATAGGTAGGCTGTTTTCCCCATTTATGTAGGTTGTGTGCGCATACTGCATGTCCCGTTCTAATTCGGTTTAGGCTCTTCCATATGTTTCGTGGCTGGTCGAAGCCATCAGGCTTTTGGACTGGGTCAATAAGGTTGGATACTTCAGGTGGGGCTTCATCAGTCCACAGCGTGCGCCATTTAGAGGTAACATTGAAATCATCTGCTGTTAGCTGTTGGGCTGTTTTTATGGGTGGTTTTCTGGATGGAAGTGGGTTTGCTGCTAAACTCGGGATGTCTTCATGGATTGGTTGTTGCAAGTTGCTATTTACTTTCGAATACTCCGTTATCAAGGTCTTTTGTCTTCGTAGAATAGGCGGAGCAATATGGCTAAGGATCAGAAGCCAATATAGTGGAGTAGTCTTGATGCAGCCGCTAATCATTCTCATTGCTATATTAAGCTGCGTATCAACTATTTTCACATAAGACTATTTAGCCAGACCGGTGCACAGTACTCTGCCACAGAATAAACCAAACTTAGCTCATATGTTCGTAGTGTGTCCGCAGATGCGCCCCAGTTGGTATCACAAAGATTCTGGATAAGGTTATTTCTACTACTTATTTTTTGTGCAGTTAATTGTAGATGTTTTTTAAACGAGAGAGTCCTGTCCAAGGTAACCCCCAGATATTTAGGGTAGGGTTGGTAGGGTAGTGCTACATTTCTCATTTTAACCTCTAATTTTTTGGTTTGCCTGTTTGTTATTGAGGTGAAAACAGCTTATCTCAGTTTTATTTAAGTTGGGTATCAGGCGCCATTTTGTGAAATATTCATATAGTTTGTTGAGGTCTTTTGTCAGTACGTTTTGAGTAATTTCAAACTGTTTATGTTATACTGCTATTGCTAGGTCGTCAGCGTAGCCAAACTTTCTTTCATCAGTGTCAGGTAGGTCCGATATATATAAGTTGAAAAGTATCGGAGCAAGGACTGATCCTTTGGGTAGTCCATTATTTAATTTCCTCTGTTTGCTTATGTCATTACCGTGGATTACTTGGAAGTATCGATCAGAGAGCATGTTGTTTATTAGTTGCAATATTCTTTGGCATGAGATTAGTTTGGTTAGTTTATAGAGGAGTCCCTCCTTCCATACTGTATCGTAGGTAGCTGTCAAATCCACAAAGACTACAGCCGTCTTTTGTTGCTTTTGGAAGCCTGCTTCTATATGTGTAGTTAGACTTAGGACCTGATCTGCGCAGCTTCGATTAGGTATGAAACCTGCTTGTTTGAGTGGGATATTTTCAAGAATTTGTGGGCCTATTCGGTTTAGGATAAGTCTTTCCAGCAGTTTATAGCAGCAACTGAGAAGTGGTAGTGACGGTAGCTTTCGAATTTATCGTGGGGTTTATTGGGTTTTAATACAGCAATTATTTTGCTCTTTTTAAAAGCTTTTGGTATGTTACCAGTTCTAAGGATCAGTGAATAGAACGCAGCCAACCATTTTCTTGTCCTTTGACCGTATTGTAGCAGGAACTCAGGATGTATCCCATCGAAACCAGGCGGTTTGCCAGTTTTCATGTCTCGGAGGGCTGATGTTATTTCTTCGTTGGTGAATTCGTGGGAGAACCTTGGTTTATGTCCAGCTGTTTGACGTAAGTTGTTGAGTTCCTTTTTTATATATTTTGTATGTTCTTTGTCACGTGGAGCCCTAGATAGGGTCACTATTCTGCTAGCTATTTGGTCGGGGGACAAAAAGTGGGGTTTTCTAACGGTCGGGGCACTTCCCCCTAGCTTTCTAAGTAGGTTCCAAGATTGTCTGTTCGATCTTTTAAAGTCCATTTTCTTCGTTGTTTTTATCCATTTATCTCTCCGGGCTTCATTTAATGTTTGCAATAGGTCATTAGCTACATCTGGGTCACCATTCTCTATATAGTCATTGTAGAGTTCTTCACATTCATAATTCCAGCCTGGGATATACTCTTTGCGGTAACCTCTTGGTATAAACTTTTTTGCAGTTGATATCTATGAACCTACAAATCTATCGTAGCTTTCCGGTGTGGCTGGAAGGCATCTTATAACTTAATCAAGTTCAATAGAGAATTTTTGCCAGTCTGCCTTCTGAAAATTCCATCTTGGTCTGGGAGTGGATCGGCCCATCGGGACCTGGATACCTACTTCATATATTATTGGGCGATGTTGGCTGTGTGAGAAATTCTTCAGAACTTTTCTTGTTATATTGACAGGTTGATTTTGAGAGTTTTGGGTTGAGAAACAGAGGTCTGGGTTGTATTCCTTTCTCCACGCTGCGGATCTAAATGTTCCCCCGTCTTTTGCATCGATTATTACTGTAATGATTTGAATATTTCCATTGGTATTGGTGTCCACTAGATGGGAATTTTCTATGTTGCTGCGGATGTATGTTATACAGCCGTATATATGGTGATATGTTACACCAAGAATTTCATATCCTGGTACTTTGCCGCTACGTTTTAGATCAGTTTTATCACCTACATGAGCTTCTTGAATGGTAGCTACGTCAATGTTATTTTCTAGCAGGATTTTAGATAGTACCTCACACTTTGATCTACTAAGTGCCTCTATATTTAGTTGGTATACTCGGAGGATTCTTCGACTGTATTTATATTATCAGGCTCCAACCAGGTAGATCTAGACTTCTTTTTGATTATACGATATCTCTCTTTTTCCCCAGATTTTTAATAATATAATGGGTATGCTTTGGTCACGTGCCTCGTTTGTTCAGTTTATATTCGAAACTTAACTTAAAAGGGTGAAGTTATTACGAACGAAAACAATTTTTTTGTTTAGTACGTTTTTGATTGCATGTAATTTACGGCTCGTCGGTGTGTCCGCGTCTACGGCAGTAATTAGCGTCTCGAATATTTCTTTTGCGAATTATATGCAGTGCGTGAGTGATTTTTTATTCCATATACCTACGAACATATACGTACCTTTCGCTCGTGCTCGTTTTGTTGGATTGTTTGTGATGGCTTCATCATCAACATCATCAAGTTTTACACCGGTACTGTTGCATACAGTCAGTAAGTCTGTCTATTCACCAAGAGAGAAGACTATTGTCCTGAATGTTCACGATGCTCTGGTTTCTCAGAATCCCACAAACACTGTTCGCAACATAGTCGAAAGTTGTGCCAACATGACTGGCGTAGGAGAGTCAACTATATATAGGTTCCTATCAAAAAGAAAAAACACGGTATAGCTAACCCAAGCACAAACGAACACTTAAAGAGAGGGAAAAAGCCTATTGAAATTGATGAATTTGCCAAAAATGATATTCGAAGGAAAATTCATGGATTTTTTTTTCAAAAAAGAAATACCAAACCTAAACAAAATTTTACAAGAAGTTAGAGACGACCCGGATTTGCCTCATATCGGACGAACTAAATTGTGGCAAGTTTTAAAAGAATTAAATTTCCGGTGGGAGAAATCAGACCGAAAATCACTTTTGATTGACCGGGAGGAGATAATATGTTGGAGAAGAAACTATCTAAGATCCATACGAAAATTCCGGGCTGAAGGAAGGTCCATCTTCTACCAGGATGAAACGTGGGTAAACTCAGGTGGGTAAACTCAGGTCATACTCTAAAAAAAATTTGGTCAGATAAAAATATATTAAGCTCCAGGTAAGCCTTTATGGAAGGTTGGTCTACTGGTATCTCCCCACCTTCTGGTAAAGGTAGTAGATTAATAATTTCTCACATTGGCACTGAAAAAGGATTTGTTAAGCATGGTTTGTTGGAATTTCAGTCCAAAAGCACAAAAGACTATCACGAGGAGATGACAGCTGATGTTTTCAAAGAGTATTTTGAGCAGATGATTGAACACATACCACCAAATTCAATTATAGTATTAGATAATGCACCTTATCATTCACGACTAGTAGAAAGACTTCCAACAACTGCGTGGAAAAAACAGGATATTCTTGACTGGCTGCGGAATAAGTATCTGCCTTACGAAGATGGAATGGTAAAAGCAGAACTTCTAAAAATTGCCCGGCAACACAAATCTAAGTTCAAGGAATACGTAGTTGACAAAATGGCGGAAAGGCGAAACACTCTGAGATAGCGCGT